>NC_048590.1:35074440-35344440 GCF_013265735.2 Oncorhynchus mykiss | reverse complement strand
AGTGATGTTATTCACTGTCACAACCATTGCTTTATCCAAAGAGAAACAGTATAATAGGGTTCTATTTAATTATGTGGCTTTAATGTGCTTGATTATAGCCAGCTTTACCCCGTGCTGGATTCTCCTCAAATTAATACAATCAGTAATTCCAATGTGCTCCTTGTTGGGTTCAATGCAAGTTCACTTTCTGTCTGTTGAATTGAATGCAGTTGAGTACATTTCTTCACTTGATTGCAATTCAATTCCTGAATTGCCTTGAATTTAGATGAAATTGACTTTGTGGATAGGTAATTGCATGTGCAATAGATAGCTATAAAAATCTGAGTCTTTCCCTGATTTTTCAATTAAAAAGGAAATGAATCTTTGCCTTTACTGATACATGTTCTCTCTCTTTCCCCTAGTTGATCTGGCTACCAATCCAGTCTAGGTGCTAGGCAATGCCCTGAATAGCATCATAATGCCTTAGAGTTAAAAGCTGTGTGTTTAGTTTCGTAAACAACATTTATGTCTATACCATGAATTTGGTTGAAACTAATATATTTTGCTGTTTGATTGCAATTTCACCCTGAAAGAAACTATTCTATTGATTTTCTCCAGGCTGTGAAACAATGATCAATTGTTCAAATTTGCTTCCTAGTGAGGTTCAGCAAATTCACTTCTACAATTTAGGAATTCACAAACTTCGCCGATGTGATGCAAGTAAACAGTGTGTTCATTTGTCTTTTATTTCTGTGTCACAAATTGCAGCAATAGCACAAAACCCAGGTGAATCAAATGAGCATGCAAGTCCCCATTGACTTAACATGTTCATTGTGATGGATACCATAGCTTTAATATACTTCCTTTCATTCAATAACAATTTTCTCAGTTCTTTATATCTTCCATTACAGTAGCTGACATTGAGAGCAGATTGAAGGTGGATAATGGATATTAATGCGTTGTTATGTGATGTCCTCAGATGCATTGCCTTCAGAGAACAGTCTACATTCACACACCCCCAAACCTTCAGCTTCCCAAGGCTATCCTTTCAACACGGGCCCTGAAAATCCATGTTTCAAGTCTCAAGTTTTATTAGTCGTATGTACGGGATACTCATGGTATACATCGTCCAACGAAATGCTTACTTGCAGGTTCCTTCTCGAAAATGCAACAACAATAAGAAAACAAATCAAATATAAAAATAAAGTAAATGGCTCAGTAGAATAGAAACATTGCAGTAAAAAAGGAAAGTGAAGCAGGAACCGGCAAGACGCGTGACCTCAGCGTCGCCATGGTGATCATAATCTTAATCAATGTAGAACCAGGTCGATGTTATTGTGAGAGTCATGAAAGCAAAGGCCATATCATTAGTGGGATCCATTACCGCCTTTCCCTCTGAAAGACCTCTGTCTCTCCACAGCTCTCCTCCGATACCGACACACATCAAACGCTTCCTTCCCCCGATGGCTGCCACCACAGCTGCTCGCCTCATGCAAACGCAGCCGTGGCGGAGAGGAGCATGAAGGACAAAAACAAGGTGAAATAATGAGCTTGTTAAATGAAGGATCACTGCCATGGACACAGGGAGGAACTTTTTAAATGCCCTATTCTTAACCAGAGGAAACTCAGGAGATAGGCT
The DNA here is from genome assembly GCF_013265735.2 of Oncorhynchus mykiss. Taxonomy (NCBI): domain Eukaryota; kingdom Metazoa; phylum Chordata; class Actinopteri; order Salmoniformes; family Salmonidae; genus Oncorhynchus; species Oncorhynchus mykiss. The sequence goes on along the minus strand of NC_048590.1, from coordinate 35,342,822 downwards.
GGAGGAAGACAGAGAGACTTAGTGTCCATGCCCCCTCCAGGCCTGTGCCCACAGCGGGTAAAGAGCAGCACAGCCAGCAGCCACTAGCTTTTCATCAGTCATTCAGCTCACAGAGCCTGTGGTGTCTTAGCTCTTATGACTTCAGCAGTATAATAAGGAAGTCTCCGAATACAAGGAACTTGAGCTTCACCTTTACTGAAGTAATTAGCAATACAAGATTAACGTGGCGCAAGACTGCGCATGACCAAGGGTGCACCCCCCCACACACAGACACACAAACACACCCACACACACGCTCGTGCTTCTGAAATGCCTCCTCAACGTGTGGGAATACAGACTCCATCTTTTACACTGACTAACTGTGACGTGGTTTAACAGCAGAAATCACTCCAGACAGTGGCATTAGGTTGTAAGCTCTGGTCCATTGATGTTGCAGGTTGTAATAATAGATCAAAAGTTTTGGATTGTGAGATCTGCAGCTGGGAAGGGTTGGTAATGAGTGAGTTCTGGTTTGTCTGTGGGCCTATTGGGCGGTCTGTTGGATGGCTCTCATGAAGCAGGATGGTGATTGGCTCTTATGACCCTGTAATTACACATCAGGTCAGTATGATCTCATCACCTTGGTCGATATTGGACAGTATCTCAAACTGCTTGATGGCACAGCTGTATGAGAACAACAAATAGATTTCCTGTATGGTGGAAGTCATGGGGAACTGATACAGGGGGATGACCGGTTATGGACAGTAGAAGATATTCAGAGAATTTCAAATGGGGATATTTAACTCATAAAAACAGAGAATGTGATAATGAAAATATAGCTAATCACGGCTGATCATACATCTTATGATTCTCGTATAATTAAAAAATAAGATATTTCTTGAGTGCGTGAGGCTAGACATTCTTCTGATACATGTTGAAACAAATCTCAAATATGTTGCAGAATTCCTCTGACCTCCTGCATACCCACTCCTCCCTAATTTCCATCTAAACACAATTCCATTTCACAAGTCCTCAGAGGGTACATGTAAGGATGGTGTTATTAGTGAACACATAAAATACATCATATATACCATGCATGACGCTGCAAATGTATTGGCTTATATTCAACCTTTGATCCTAACTGAAGGTCAGAGATTGGACAGGATCGCAGGGGTCGTAGGCTACAGTCTTATTAGTAGAAGTCTGAGGGCAGGCCAGCATGTACACACACAGACTGCATTAATCAGCAGCCCAAGAAGCATAGATAACACATGGCTTGACTCATATGTCTCAGCTGTAAGAGTATAAGCTAAGCATATTGAACCACATCAATATTCAGTGGAATAGAACTGAAAGCAGTGGAAGCTGAAAGAAAGCTATTTAAAGTAGAGTTGGAGATGCCTGCTGCCTCCACATGAACATCTTCGGTATAGTGTTTTCAGAGTAGTTGACTTTCATGCTCTGAGGCATTACAGCTGTTCTAGCCAAGGCATCACCACACTGCTGCTTATTAGTTTATAACAAGCTCAAGGTAAGGAAATGCAGGCAGTCCCTTCATATAGGTGATTTCCATGGATACAGCGCATAACAGTGTTATGCAGTGTGTAGTCGGATGGGAGGGGGCGGTTGTGTTAATATCATGCAGAGTCGTCAGAGGCATGGTTGGTTGGCAGCTTGTGAAAGCAGAGACATGTAAACAAATGCTACCTGTCAGCTGTGATCCACGGGTTAAATTAATTATCTGTGCTGAAGCCGCAGCACCAGAAGGCTTTAATTGGCACATATCTTATTAGGATGCTTGAGAAGCTCTTGACCTATCAGCAGAGCACGCACACCACAGCAACACACGCCACAGAGCCCCTCCCCTCCTCTATCGATGACAGCTCAGACAGGCTGCTGGAGGTTGTTATAAAAGTTCAGAAACCTTTTGCACGTAATGTTTTAAAAGTTGGCTGGTTCGCTGCCAGATATTAGGAGAGGGAAGGGAGGAAAATCTGCAGGGAAAACGGCTGGCTGCTCTCTTGCCTGTGTCTGTGTTGGAGGCAACAGATGAAGAGGAGGACTGAAGAGTGGAAGGTGAAAGAAGAGAGAAAAGCTAGATGGAAGAGAGAGAAACAGATGAGGGGGATAATGCCCTCAGTGTTTCCATGTGGTGTCTGTGTTCAGACTACACATTATATCTGAGCCACTAAACCCTCTCTCCTCTCTGCCGTAGTTGAGATGCTCTGCTCTCTTCTTCTCCCTTTCCTCCTCTCCCCCTTCTCCTCAGCTCCTCCCTCTCGTCCTCACCTCCCTCCCTCTCCACCCTCCCTCTCCTCCTCCTCCCTCTCCTCTCCTCCTCCCTCTCCTCCCTCCCTCCATCCCTCTCCTCCCTCCCTCTCCTCCCCCCTCTCGTCCTCTCCTCCCTCCCTCTCCTCCCTCCCTCTCCTCTCCTCCTCCCTCTCCTCCCTCCCTCCCTCTCCTCCCTCCCTCTTCTCCTCCCTCTCCACCCTCCCTCCCTCTTCTCCTCCCTCTCCTCCCCCTTCTCCTCCTCCCTCTCCTCCTCTCCTCCCTCCCTCTCCTCCCTCCCTCTCCTCCTCCCTCTCCTCCTCCTCCCTCTCCTCCTCCCTTTCCTCCTCCTCCCTCTCCTCCTCCCTCTCCTCCTCTCCTCCCTCCCTCTCCTCCTCCCTCTCCTCCTCATCCCTCTCCTCTCCTCTCCTCCTCCGTCTCCTCCCTCCCTCCCTCCTCCCTCCTCTCCTCCTCCCTCTCCACCCTCCCTCCCTCCTCTCCCCCTTCTCCTCCCCCGTCTCCTCCCTCCCTCCCTCTCCTCCTCCTCCCTCTCCTCTCCTCCTCCCTCTCCTCCCTCCCTCCATCCCTCTCCTCCCTCCCTCTCTTCGCACCTCTCGTCCTCTCCTCCCTCCCTCTCCTCCCTCCCTCTCCTCCTCCCTCTCCTCCTCCTCCCTCTCCTCTCCTCCTCCCTCTCCTCCCTCCCTCCCTCTCCTCCCTCCCTCTTCTCCTCCCTCTCCACCCTCCCTCCCTCTCCTCCCCCTTCTCCTCCTCCCTCTCCTCCTCTCCTCCCTCCCTCTCCTCCCTCCCTCTCCTCCTCCCTCTCCTACTCCTCCCTCTCCTCTCCCCCTCCCTCTCCTCCTCCCTTTCCTCCTCCTCCCTCTCCTCTCCTCCTCCCTCTCCTCCTCTCCTCCCTCCCTCTCCTCCTCCCTCTCCTCCTCATCCCTCTCCTCTCCTCCTCCGTCTCCTCCCTCCCTCCCTCCTCCCTCCCACCCCTCCTCCCTCTCCTCCCTCCTCCTCTCCTCCTCTCCTCTTGTATCTTCATTAACCAGTGGTGATCTACCTGCTGAATTCTATTTGCTGTGAGATAGGTAAATGGAATTGGCCCTGTCACTGTTTACCCTGGCCTCTCCTTTAAGTAAGCCCTGCTGTTTTCACTCACCCTGTGTTTTCCTGTCACCGGCCCCACTGATTACAGGCAGGCCTGATGAGGGCGGACATGTGAGTGGAGCTGTGGAACAGTGGGTGGAATGCTAAGTGAAATAGAATGCAGACGGGATAGCCCCGTCCTTGCATTTGTGGATAAGCTTCAATGCTTCTGCACTGACCACAGTTCAAGTCAGTAATCCTAGGAGGATGAGGAGTGGAGTGCCAAGGGTTACTATGGGTTATAAGGGGAAGATTGCTGTCTCTCAAAACAGGAGTAACAACCCAGACTTTTAAAGGTGGAGGGGATTAGAGGAGATGCTGAAACAGCCTGATCGTATTGCTCTTTGACACTGACCTACACATGGGCATCGCTCAGATTGATTACCTGTCTTTATGAGTTCAGCAGGAAGACAGGATAATGGCAACAGGAATGGTTGAGCTCGACACTTAGACTGCTGGGCTTTTTCTGTGCTGTCGAAACCAAGCAAAACATTCATAACAAGCCCTGTAGACTCTGGACTGCAACAATCACAACCTCCGCCACCCCTTCAATAACACTCCAGGCCTCTATAGTAACTCCCCTTTAGCTTTAAGCCTCTCCTATTTTCTCCTAGTTACCTTCCAGACCCTTAATTTACCTCTCCATGCTTGTATTCTACCTCTCCCCAGAGTGCCTCATCTCTCAAGTACCCCACCTTTGGCCTCCAGCCTTCAACCTATAATTTCTTCTCGCTTTGTGCGAGACTGCATCTGGTTCACTCCAAAAACAAAACAAAAGCAGCAGAAACAACAACAAACAACAACATACAACACCACTAATAGTACCTCTACTACTACCACTACTACCTCTACTACTACTACCTCTACTACATCCACTACCTCTACTACCTCCACTACCTCTACTACTACTACCTCTACTACTACCACTACTACCTCTACTACTACTACCTCTACTACATCCACTACCTCTACTACCTCCACTACCTCTACTACCACTACCTCTACTACTACCACTACTACCTCTACTACTACTACCTCCACCACCTCTACTACCACTACCTCTACTACTACCACTACTACCTCTACTACTACCTCCACTACCTCTACTACCTCTACTACTATTACTACTACTACAACCTCTACTACTACTACTACTACTACTACTACTACTACTACTACCTCTATTACTACTACTACTACATCTACTACTATTACTACTACTACCTCTACTACTACTACCTCTACTACTACCACTACTACCTCTACTACTACCTCCACTACCTCTACTACCTCTACTACTATTAATACTACTACAACCTCTACTACTACTACTACTACTACTACCTCTATTACTACTACTACTACATCTACTACTATTACTACTACTACAACCTTTATTACTACTACTACAACCTTTATTACTACTACTACTACCTCTACTACATCCACTACCTCTACTACCTCTACTACTACTACATCCACTACCTCTACTACCTCCACTACCTCTACTACTACTACCTCTACTACTACTACTATCTCCACCACCTCTACCTCTACTACCTCTACTACTACTACCTCTACTACTACCACTACTACCTCTACTACTACTACCTCCACCACCTCTACTACTACTACCTCTACTACTACCACTACTACCTCTACTACTACCTCTACTACCTCCACTACTATTACTACTACTACAACCTCTACTACTACTACCTCCACTACCTCTACTACTACTACCTCTACTACTACCACTTCTACCTCTACTACTACCTCCACTACCTCTACTACCTCTACTACTATTACTACTACTACAACCTCTACTAGAACTACTACTACATCTACTACTATTACTACTACTACCTCTACTACTACTACCTCTACTACTACCACTACTACCTCTACTACTACCTCCACTACCTCTACTACCTCTACTACTATTAATACTACTACAACCTCTACTACTACTACTACTACTACTACCTCTATTACTACTACTACTACATCTACTACTATTACTACTACTACAACCTTTATTACTACTACTACCTCTACTACATCCACTACCTCTACTACCTCCACTACCTCTACTACTACTACCTCTACTACTACCACTACTACCTCTACTACTACTACCTCTACTACATCCACTACCTCTACTACCTCCACTACCTCTACTACCACTACCTCTACTACTACCACTACTACCTCTACTACTACTACCTCCACCACCTCTACTACCACTACCTCTACTACTACCACTACTACCTCTACTACTACCTCCACTACCTCTACTACCTCTACTACTATTACTACTACTACAACCTCTACTACTACTACTACTACTACTACTACTACTACTACTACCTCTATTACTACTACTACTACATCTACTACTATTACTACTACTACCTCTACTACTACTACCTCTACTACTACCACTACTACCTCTACTACTACCTCCACTACCTCTACTACCTCTACTACTATTAATACTACTACAACCTCTACTACTACTACTACTACTACTACCTCTATTACTACTACTACTACATCTACTACTATTACTACTACTACAACCTTTATTACTACTACTACAACCTTTATTACTACTACTACTACCTCTACTACATCCACTACCTCTACTACCTCTACTACTACTACCTCTACTACATCCACTACCTCTACTACCTCCACTACCTCTACTACTACTACTATCTCCACCACCTCTACCTCTACTACCTCTACTACTACTACCTCTACTACTACCACTACTACCTCTACTACTACTACCTCCACCACCTCTACTACTACTACCTCTACTACTACCACTACTACCTCTACTAATACCTCTACTACCTCCACTACTATTACTACTACTACAACCTCTACTACTACTACCTCCACTACCTCTACTACTACTACCTCTACTACTACCACTTCTACCTCTACTACTACCTCCACTACCTCTACTACCTCTACTACTATTACTACTACTACAACCTCTACTACTACTACTACTACTACCTCTATTACTACTACTACTACATCTGCTACTATTACTACTACTACAACCTCTATTACTACTACTACTACCTCTACTACCTCTACGACTATTGCTTCTACTACAACCTATATTACTACTATTACTACCTCTACTACCTCTACTACTATTACTACTACTACAACCTCTATTACTACTACTACTACCTCTACTACCTCTACTACTATTACTACTACTACTACCTCTATTACTACTACTACTACCTCTACTACTACAACCTCTACTACTACTACTACTACTACCTCTATTACTACTACTACTACCTCTACTACCTCTAATACTATTACTACTACTACAACCTCTATTACTACTACTACTATTACCTCTACTACCTCTACTACTATTACTACTACTACCACCTCTACAACTACTAATACTACTACATCCACTACTACTACCTACACTACTATTACTACTACTACTACTATTACTACCACTACTACCTCCACTACCTCTACTACTACTACTACTTCTACTACTACAACCACTACTACCTCTGCTACTACTACTACTACTACTACTACCTCTATTACTACTACTACTACTACCTCTACTACTACTACCACTACTACCTCTATTACTACTACTACCACTACTACCGCTACTACTATTACTACTACTACCTCTACTACCTCTACTATTACTACTAACACTACTACCGCTACTACTATTACTACTACTACTACCTCTACTACCTCTACTATTACTACTAATACTACTACCTCTACTACTAAAACCTCTACTACTACTACCTCTACTACCTCTACTACCCCTACTACTACCTCTACTACTACTACTTCTACTACCTCTAATACTATTACTACTACCTCGACTACTATTACTACTACTACTACCTCTACTACTACTACCTCTACTATTACCACTACTACCTCTACTACTACTACTACCCCTACTACTACTACCTCTACTACTACTACTACAACCTCTACTACTACTACTACCTCTACTATTACTCCTAACTCTACTAATACTACTACCTCTACTATTACTACTACTACTACTACTACTATTACCTCTTCTACCTCTACCACTACCTCTTCTACTACTACTACCTCTACTACTACTACCTCTACTATTATTACTACTACCTCTACTACTAAAACCTTTACTACTACTACCTCTACTACCTCTACTACCCCTACTACTACCTCTACTACTACTACTTCTACTACCTCTAATACTATTACTACTACCTCGACTACTATTACTACAACTACTACCTCTACTATTACTACTACTACTACTATTACCTCTATTACTACTACCTCTACTATTACCACTACTACCTCTACTACTACTACTACCCCTACTACTACTACCTCTACTACTACTACTACTACAACCTCTACTACTACTACTACCTCTACTATTACTCCTAACTCTACTAATACTACTACCTCTACTATTACTACTACTACTACTACTATTACCTCTTCTACCTCTAGCACTACCTCTACCACTACTACCTCTACTACTACTACCTCCACCACCTCTACTACTACTACCTCTACTACTACCACTACTACCTCTACTACTACCTCTACTACCTCCACTACTATTACTACTACTACAACCTCTACTACTACTACCTCCACTACCTCTACTACTACTACCTCTACTACTACCACTTCTACCTCTACTACTACCTCCACTACCTCTACTACCTCTACTACTATTACTACTACTACAACCTCTACTACTACTACTACTACTACCTCTATTACTACTACTACTACTACTACTACTACCTCTATTACTACTACTACTACTACCTCTACTACTACTACCACTACTACCTCTATTACTACTACTACCACTACTACCGCTACTACTATTACTACTACTACCTCTACTACCTCTACTATTACTACTAACACTACTACCGCTACTACTATTACTACTACTACTACCTCTACTACCTCTACTATTACTACTAATACTACTACCTCTACTACTAAAACCTCTACTACTACTACCTCTACTACCTCTACTACCCCTACTACTACCTCTACTACTACTACTTCTACTACCTCTAATACTATTACTACTACCTCGACTACTATTACTACTACTACTACCTCTACTACTACTACCTCTACTATTACCACTACTACCTCTACTACTACTACTACCCCTACTACTACTACCTCTACTACTACTACTACTACAACCTCTACTACTACTACTACCTCTACTATTACTCCTAACTCTACTAATACTACTACCTCTACTATTACTACTACTACTACTACTACTATTACCTCTTCTACCTCTACCACTACCTCTTCTACTACTACTACCTCTACTACTACTACCTCTACTATTATTACTACTACCTCTACTACTAAAACCTTTACTACTACTACCTCTACTACCTCTACTACCCCTACTACTACCTCTACTACTACTACTTCTACTACCTCTAATACTATTACTACTACCTCGACTACTATTACTACAACTACTACCTCTACTATTACTACTACTACTACTATTACCTCTATTACTACTACCTCTACTATTACCACTACTACCTCTACTACTACTACTACCCCTACTACTACTACCTCTACTACTACTACTACTACAACCTCTACTACTACTACTACCTCTACTATTACTCCTAACTCTACTAATACTACTACCTCTACTATTACTACTACTACTACTACTATTACCTCTTCTACCTCTAGCACTACCTCTACCACTACTACCTCTACTACTACTACCTCCACCACCTCTACTACTACTACCTCTACTACTACCACTACTACCTCTACTACTACCTCTACTACCTCCACTACTATTACTACTACTACAACCTCTACTACTACTACTACCTCCACTACCTCTACTACTACTACCTCTACTACTACCACTTCTACCTCTACTACTACCTCCACTACCTCTACTACCTCTACTACTATTACTACTACTACAACCTCTACTACTACTACTACTACTACCTCTATTACTACTACTACTACATCTGCTACTATTACTACTACTACAACCTCTATTACTACTACTACTACCTCTACTACCTCTACGACTATTGCTTCTACTACAACCTATATTACTACTATTACTACCTCTACTACCTCTACTACTATTACTACTACTACTACAACCTCTATTACTACTACTACTACCTCTACTACCTCTACTACTATTACTACTACTACTACCTCTATTACTACTACTACTACCTCTACTACCTCTACTACTACTACCTCTATTACTACTACTATTACCTCTACTACCTCTAATACTATTACTACTACTACAACCTCTATTACTACTACTACTATTACCTCTACTACCTCTACTACTATTACTACTACTACCACCTCTACAACTACTAATACTACTACATCCACTACTACTACCTCCACTACTATTACTACTACTACTACTATTACTACCACTACTACCTCCACTACTACTACTACCTCTACTACTACTACCACTACTACCTCTATTACTACTACTACCACTACTACCGCTACTACTATTACTACTACTACCTCTACTACCTCTACTATTACTACTAACACTACTACCGCTACTACTATTACTACTACTACTACCTCTACTATTACTACTAATACTACTACCTCTACTACTAAAACCTCTACTACTACTACCTCTACTACCTCTACTACCCCTACTACTACCTCTACTACTACTACTTCTACTACCTCTAATACTATTACTACTACCTCGACTACTATTACTACTACTACTACCTCTACTATTACTACTACTACTACTATTACCTCTATTACTACTACCCTCACTATTACCACTACTACCTCTACTACTACTACTACCCCTACTATACTACCTCTACTACTACTACTACTACACCTCTACTACTACTACTACCTCTACTATTACTCCTAACTCTACTAATACTACGACCTCTACTATTACTACTACTACTACTACTACTATTACCTCTTCTACCTCTACCACTACCTCTACTACTACTACCTCTACTACTACTACCTCTACTATTATTACTACTACCTCTACTATGAACCTCTATACCTACTCTACTACTACTACCTCTAGTACCTCTACTACTACTAGCTACCTCTAGTATCTCTACTACCTCTACTACATCTACTACTGATTACCTCTACTATTACTACCTCTACTACTACTACTACCTCTACTACCTCTATTACTACTACTACTACCTCTACTACTACTACCTATATTACCACTACCACTACTACTGCTACTACTACTACCACTACCACTGCTGCTGCTACTACTACTATTACTACTACAACCTCTACTACTACTACTACTACTACTTTTACTACCTCTACTACTATTATTACTACTACTACTTCTACTACTAAAATTCTGATGATAATCCATTATTTGTTTGTGTTTTTCACAAAAGCAGCTCTACCTTCCTGTCTGATATTGATTGATTGGATATACCGTGTAGTGTTGTGTTGTGCTGTGCTGTGTCTGATACAGGCTGTAAGACAGGCTGGGCTGATCGTCACAGCACAGCAGCTAATACTCAGCTTCCTCCAGAGCTTTGTACTAATGAGAGCAGGGTGTGTTATGCCGCGCCACTCTGCTCCACACCACGGTGTCTGTCTCTCTGTCTGACTGATGCTCTCAAACGCCTGAAATAACTCTCCCACACGTCAGGTGGCTCGTGCCCCTGGGTCTCCAGAGTTGAGGTGTCACTGGGAGATGTGAAACACACACAGCTACTTGTGGATCCTGCTAGGGATGACATAGCCTTGCATACTGACTGCTACTGCCAGCACACTACAGTGCTGATGTACCTATGTAAGAGGAAACAAACCAGACACTAAGGCATATAGTGAGTTACCTTAAATATGAGGGGAAAACAGCCTTGTAGAATCTGTCTGATTTGTCTGGGTCTGTCTGGGTCTGTCTGGGTCTGTCTGATCACTTGATAATTTAAAAAGCTCACCACCTTGTCTGCACACACATCCTGCCTGGCTCCACCCCTCTCCTCTCTCTCTTTGTGTCTCGTGTACCTTTCTGTCTGGAGGTGTGAGAAAGACCGGAGAGAGAGGTGCGGCTCGGCTCCCGGCGCTGGTAATGTGACAGCTAGCGGACTGGTCACGCTGTAATTTGAATAATATTTACGTGTCACATGTGACAGCTGAGGGATTTCTCCAATTTCTCCCTCCAACTCCAACAGGGAAGAGAGTCGGTGTGTCAAGCAGTAGTAAAAAAACACTAATGTTAAAGACATGAATAGCGCAGATTTCACTAGATGTCTGGCCAAAGGGACCTGGGTTAATCAGACAAATGAGACATCTGGCCTTTTGTCAGATGTGTTTGTATCTGAGGCGGAGGGGGAATACTCTGTTGGACTGGACTGCTGCTGCTGATATGACTGGGCCAGATTCTGGTGCTGCTGTGAAGAACATGCACAGTGCTGTTGGTTTCTGTTAGTTTAATGATTTCTATTTAAAGGCCCCCCTCCGTACTGTAAAAAATGTACACACCGTGCCCCCTTATTGAATGACTTACAACTCAAAATAATGTTTACAACCACTGAGCTCACTCTGCCTGCCTGTTTCATAACACTATGATCAGAACCGGCTGCATACAATGATCAGCTAGGGGGAAATCAGATTTTCAACATTTTGATGCTATATGTACAATTATACAAAATATATGCAACAAATTTTCCAGCAACAGGTTTCTGTACCAATGCAGCACACAACCAATAAGCAAAGCATACCGACTTTGGGGGCTTCAACATCATGGTTTGCGTTTGAAACACCACAATCAAATATACTATGCAAATCTCAACAGATACATCCCTCCCTACCTTCTACCCAGTATAGAAGACTTGGCTGGACAATCTCCGAATGCCATTAAACTTGCTGGTGTTTTGTAACAGATTTCTCATCCCATTCATCAAATGGCGTGGCTGGTGAACAGTTTTGATGCTGGAATAATATTTTAGATGAACGTGTGCAGGTAAAACATTGTGAATGGTTGTGTTTATGCCACACATAAAAGGTAATACATTTGAAAAGTTACATGACAAATATTTAGGCTATATTGAAGCGTTAGGTTCTAGGTGCGCAAGGAATAGCCGCTCGGATCGGAGAGGAGGCAGAGCGCATATTAAACTTTCCTGAATAACTGGGCCTGCTGGGAGCATATGTGGCCACATTATTATAGGACGACTTCATTTGGGAGAATGATGATCCATAACAGACAGCGCATCTCAGTATCAGAAGTAAAAACACAGCCAGACTGGAACTGTGCCTTTTTAGACCTTATAGACTGTCAAAGTAGAGCCACAGCTGATTCAAATTGAATGAATGGAATGAAACATTCAAATCACGTCACCACTTCCGCCGAGGTCAGTCCCTCTCCTTGTGCGGGCAGCGTTCGACGTCACCAGTCTTCTAGCCATCGCTGATCCATCTTTCATTTTCCATTGGTTTTGTCTTTATTTTCTACACACCTGGTTTTCATTATCCAATGACATGTTCATGTATTTAACCCTCTGTTTCCCCCATGTTTGTTGTGCGTGATTATTTCTATGTTCAGTTCGGTTCATGATGGCTGTTTTTTTGACGGGTGCTGTGTTCACCCATGCGTTATATTTACCGTTGGTATTTTGGTCAAGTGTATTTGTTTAGCTTGTGCCTTTATTTTGAGTAAAGTACGTTGCTCACTCATTTTGCTCTCCTGCGCCTGACTTCCTGCACCAGCTACACTCACCTTCTGACATCACAAGGTTTTTGAGCCGTTCAAATGGCATTTTCACTGCACTTACAGCCTAGAGTAGAATTTTGTACTCACTTGAAAACAATAATGCAATTCTTCATTGCATGATCTTGTTGTAGGCTAGTCTAGATCATTTGATTGTCCCTAAACAAGATCAATAGGGGAGCTTTTTGATTTGTTTGTCTCATGTCTTCGCTGTTCATTCATGCGCAATGATGCACCTCTCAGCTATGTTCTTGTACATTTCTATTGAAAATTGGTGCAGCTTGAAGGATTTTCTGTGTGGTATGATTGCTATATTGCTATGATTAGCCTATTGCAGATCTGGACAAACAATCCACCTACCACTAGTGTCACTATGAATGGTGGATAGAGGGCAGGATAGACAGTTAGACTGGTAGTTTATGTTGAGCTGTGGCATAGTTTGCATAAGGGAATTACCACAACACCTTGATATGGGAGGCGCATGCAAGATCAATCAATCAAATGTATTTATAAAGCCCTTTTCACATCAGCCGATGATGAAATGGAAGACATTACATAGTAAAACCGGTGAATGTAAACGCACAATGTAAACGCACAACATGGCAGTATCAGTAGGCTAAAAGGATAATTGAGTACCAGACCGATAGTCAAGTCACAGGAAATAAAACAAACACATCAGTTTATCAAGCCCTTCCTGTGCTAAACAATACAGTCCAATCTCTCATTGGCAATTTAAGTCCAGAGATAGACCCCATATAATGAAGCTGAATAGGGGCTATGAAGTATCAAAGGGAATTCAGTGAGCGGATGGTTATGCACACAGCAGGAGCCTGTCTTTTATTCATGGCGTGGTGATCTGAGCTGTGAGCCCAAAGTGTCTCAGGCTAGTCTCCTGCTGTCTGTCTGTCAGTACTGCCATCCTCCAATAGTGTTCCTTCCCCCCCCCCCAGCACACACATGCCACGTCTATTCTATGGGCACAAGCACTGTTCATGAAACAAACTGTTCGCACTCCTCTTGTTGGTGGAGAGAATGTTGCAGGTTTAAATGTTATTTCCTGAAATTCTACACATTTTGTCATGGGGTGCAAATAACATTTTGCCCTTTTAAAGCACATTTTCTTGCAATATTATACATTTTGCTATGTTTAACATGTATTCATGTAATATTTCAGTAACTAAACAAATTACAACAATCTACGGGCTAAAAAAACAAAATAAAAAAATGTTAGCTGACATGGGCTAGTTGATCTGGACATTTTTGACAAGTTATAAATAGCTCTCTAAGGTATTCAATGACTAACAGTTTAGGAACCACTGATTTACACTGTGTAGAGGTAAAGAAGCGATCTACCCCTTAACATGTGGTGGTTGTCGTCATAGCTACATTACTCATAACTGTGGGGGAAAAAACATCTCCAGTACTCCTGGTTGGGCACCACTGATGCGTATTTGATTATAGCTCCATCAAAGGCTCCATTACGGGATTTCTATAAGAGGATGGCTTGGCTAGATGACTGGATATGTGTTGTGCTCTTAGGGCCTGGCTCTGTGTCTAAAGGCAGAGATAAGGCTAAAGGAGGCAGGAGGCTGAGGCACCTCTTTGCTCTGCTCCACTCCCTCAGGACAGACAGGCAACGGCCCAGAACAGCATCCCCCTCCTCTGCCTAGTTCAGCTCTGATAGGCTCCAGTAAGGTGTGCAGTGTAGTGTAGTGCAGGGCAGTCAGAGAGAACAGAGTTGTCCATAGGAAGGAATCATGTCATGCAGGCCCAGCAGACCTCGTGAGCACTTTCAGACCTTCTGTCATCTGTGAATGTTTACCTGAGGGTAAGGCACTCTCTGACCATCTGTAGCTCCAGTACACTGCCCTGCCTGGCTATACACTATCTGGAGAATCTGAGGAGGGAACTCCTCTGTGGCACTTATATGAGGCACTTTACCAATGTTATATCGGGCATCCCAGCTCACACAAGTCAGGTCAAATGCCATTTTAAATTTGATCTAGTTTGTATGTCATGCTTAGGCAGTCATACAGTACAACCTCCACATATGGTGTGTTTTGTGGACCGGTAATTGAATAGCAAAGATAGCCCTATCTTTTATATGCAGAGTCTGATAGCAGGAAAACTCTTCAGCTATGCTTCAATAGCTAATTGAGTTTTAATGAATCTAATGATCAGACTTGAGATAATCCTACTGTGCCCTTGTTGTGCTGTTTGTTTATCTGTTTGTTTAAAAAAGAAACATGTCACAGATATACTTTTTTTTATTGAGAGGGGATTATTTGTTGCAGAAAGTTCAATTTACCAGAGTCTACTTTCATTTATTTTATTTTTGTACCTGGTGTATTTATTTGTATATTTTTGTATATTACACACAACACACTCATCTACGGTCCTGTAGTGTTGTAGCTAGAGTTTGCATTTGCCACTAGCGTCTCTATTCACTGCTACTTCGCAACTTTTACCATCGTTTATAATCTATTCTGCCTTGTTTACATTTTCCCTTCTGTGGAAGTCGCTATTACGGGGGCTTTACTGGACTTTCTAACTGTTAGATAGCTCTGCAAGCTGTGGCTAGCTAGCCTACCGTGTTTTTAGCCAGATGGCTACCAATAGCTAACCATTAAATCTCCACTGTAGCCGCTATGAAATGTTCACTGAACGAAAGGACGAGGAAGAAGACCGAATGCACTAGGAGCAGAGATTTGTCAGTAAGAAGCTCCTCCTGTGCGACCGGATGATGGATTTATTTTAATTCAACCTTTATTTAACCAGCATAGTCAATTAAGAACAAATTATTATTTACAATGACGGCCTGGCAAGAGGCAAAAGTCCTCCTGTGGGGACAGGGGATAAAAAAGAGATTTAAAACATAACGGACATCACAGACAGAAGACACTGGCAACAGAACAAATACATTTTTATTTAACCTTTATTTAAGGTACAAGACCTTACAGTGAAATGCTTACTTACCTAAAAAAAGAAATAAAGTAACAAATAGTTAAAGAGCCACAGTAAACTAACAATAGCGAGGCTATATACAGGGGGTACCGGTACAGAGTGAATGTGCAGGGGCACCGGGTTAGTCGAGGTAATTGAGGTAATTTATACATGTGGGTAGAGTTTTGAAAGTTACTTATGCGTAGATAATAACAGAGAGTAGCAGCAGCTTAAAATTGTTGGGGGGGGGGGGGGGGGGGGGGGGGGGGGGGCAATGCACGTAGTCTGGGTAGCCATTTGGCTAGATGCTAAGTAGTCTCATGGCTTGGGGGTAGAAGCTGTTTAGAAGCCTCTTGGACCTAGACTTGACTGCTTGCCGTGCGGTAGCAAAGAGAACAGTTTATGACTAGGGTGGCTGGAGTCTGGCGATTTTTAGGGCCTTCCTCTGACAGCGCCTGCTATGGATGTCCTGGATGGCAAGAAGCTTGGCCCCAGTGATGTACTGGGCCGTACGCACTGCCCTCTGTAGTGCTTTGTGGTTGGAGGCTGAGCAGTTGCCATACCAGGCAGTGATGCAACCAGTCAGGATGCTCTTGATGGTGCAGCTGTAGAACCCACGCCACATCCTTTCAGTCTCCTGAGGGGTTTTGTTGTAGCCTCTTCACGACTGTCTTGGTGTGCTTGGACCATGTTAGTTTGTTGGTGATGTGGACACCAAGGAACTTGAAGCTCTCAATCTGCTCCACTGCAGCCCCATCAATGAGAATGGGGGCGTGCTCGATCCTCCTTTTCCTGTAGTCCACAATCATCTCCTTAGTCTTGATCACGTTGAGGGAGAGGTTGTTGTCCTGGTGTAACAGTACAAATTTAGACCGTCCCCTCGCCCATACCCGGGCGCGAACTAGGGACCTTCTGCACACATCAACAGTCACCCTCGAAGCATCGTTACCCATCGCGCCACAAAAGCCGCGGCTTTTGTGGCGCGATGGGTAACGATGCTTCGAGGGTGACTGTTGATGTGTGCAGAAGGTCCCTGGTTCGCGCCCGGGTATGGGCGAGGGGACGGTCTAAATTAGTACTGTTACACTGGCACCACACGGCCAGGTATTTTTATGTTCGGTTATGCAAATATATGTCCGAACAACATGTCTCAATTCCTTTGAACTCCTCCAGGGACACCAGGTCCTGCAGTTTTAGGTTGACTGGGAGGGAATTCCAACACCAGGGGTCTGAGTAATCAAAGGACCTTTTTCCATGCTCGGTTAAAATGAGGATAAGACAAGATTGAGATCTGAGCTTGTATGTGTTGATGACATCGGGGGCTTCAGAGAGAAGCTAAAGCAAAGGAGCTAAAGCAAAGGGAGAGCCTCATCAACAAGTTCACCGACGTTGCTATAGCCCAGACTAAGCACATCTCAACTCTAAATCTCTCTCTCACCAATAGGAGTGGTGAGATGGGCAATACCGACCTGTTCCCCTCCTCGTAGCAGGTGGCTTGCTTGACTCTGCTACAAAGGACTGGGCCAGTGTTGTTTGGTGAAATGGCCGAAAGGAGCCACGACCTGGACGGCCCCCTCCTGCCTTGGAAGATCTGCTATGCCTAACAAATCGCTTCTCACCACTGGCAGTGGACTGTCTGGCCCCAGGAACTAGCTTTGGCCCTGGAGACCCTCTAGCAGCCGATACCAGGCCAGCAGTCACTACCTTCAAACAACCAGGTGATAACACCAGTCCCACCCATACACAACCATCCGAATCACCTCCAGATGCCAGCCAGACAGCCCCCAACAGAGGTCCACCACACCACCGGACTACTGCAGCATCGGTCCACCAAGCCAATGGAGAACCTCGTAGCCCCTCTCAACAGCGCCACTCTCCCAGGCAGCGGCCTGTCTCCAAAAGCCCCCCCCCCCCCACACACACACACAAACACACAGCACCGGGCTATGGAGGCACCGCCACACCGAGCCAACCTAGGCCCTTATTGCTCCCCGCGACAGCCCCCCTCTCAGGGACGCCACTCGCCACAATGTGCACCCCCCTCATCTGTCGTTGTAGGTAGCTCCATGGTAAGACATGTTTCTATTAGCGTTGTCATTATACCAGAATTTGGACTTCGATACCGATACCAGGTTAAATATACAATACTCTATACCATCATGATACTCAATAACAAAACGATAGGAAAATGATATCACAGCAAAAGAAGAAGGAATATTAGCTCAAGTCACAGAATGGCACTTGACCCAGACAGATAAGCTCAGCTACTTCTGTTCAATCGTTGTGCATCTTTTGAGTTTAATGTCATTACATTAGAATGTTGGACTTATTTTATGTAGGAGGGAGATTCCTAGATGTGAGGAGTGTGCAGGAGGGCATAAGACAAAGGAATGTGTACTGTAGTATCGCTGGTAAAAATTGTGTGTGTTAACTGTAGGGGTATCCATGCTGCTGGATATTCAGAAGTGTCCGGTGAGAGAAAGGCAAGTTGAGGTTGCCAGGATCAGAGTAGTACAAGTGTTGTATGCTGAGGCAGTGAAGAGAGTAGTAGAGGAAGATGGGCCCAGTGCGAGGGATCCTAAGAGGCTCCCTGTGACTAGGCCGAGGCCAATAGAGAGCGATAGGAATACCATGTGCTTCAGTAAGGTTGGTTTCTTAGCGTTCATAGCCATGATCATCAACTGTACCGCAGAAATGGAAAGTAAATCACAGAAAATACAGTAGATGTTGTGGTGGCAGCTGCAGAGAAGTACTTGGTTGTATGAGATTTTACTGCAGAAAGTGTGTTGAACAGTACTGTCCCGTCCTCCCAGGCTGCCGGCCTGGTGTAGGATCAGATAGGGCCAAGTAGTGGAATAGTGGGGAGGTTTTAATGGGTGTAAGGTTAGTTGGTAGGGCAATTTTCTTCCCTTTTCCCTGTTTTTGTTTGACAAAGACCAATGAAATCCCATTCCAGTACTGTAGGTGGCGGTGTATGCACTTTTCAATTGGTTGCTATCTCCCAATACAAATTTATAGGAGAAGATAATAGGATAATCTTTAGGAGAGATGTGAGAGAGACAATAAGTGAATGAATCAAGTTTTTAGTGTCAATCAGCTTTAAAATCAGCATATCTTGCGCTATGTTAACACAAACAAAGTACTAGGGTA
Source organism: Oncorhynchus mykiss (assembly GCF_013265735.2). Lineage (NCBI taxonomy): Eukaryota > Metazoa > Chordata > Actinopteri > Salmoniformes > Salmonidae > Oncorhynchus > Oncorhynchus mykiss. The sequence goes on along the minus strand of NC_048590.1, from coordinate 35,323,507 downwards.
GTGAATGTTAATTTCTATGTTGCAGGGATCTAACCCCCTTCCTCCGCCACAGTAGGAGCAATTAATACTGTCTCTAAGCTGCTAGCCCAATTCATAGCCTCTGAAATTGTGATATTGGGGGATCTGAATCTCGATTGGCTAACTTCCTCATCTGCTTGTCTTAAATCAGCATGTATTGATCTGAACTTAGTCTAACTGATTTCTGAGCCCACTTGCTTGAATGTAAAGAATCCTGCTAAATCAACTGATCTCATACGTACAAATATTCCTCTGAAATACTTAACTAGTGGTATATTTGCTATGAACCTCAGTGATCCCTATCTGTGTTTGAAACACAAAGTTGCCTAAAACTAAACCATGCCTTATCACTAAGAGATACTTTTAAACACTTCCACGAGCAAGAGTCCTTAATAACCTTTACCATTCAGGTTTACTTAGTGTTAACGACACTCCGGAAGTGGAAATTGCTCATGAACAATTCTCTAGTATGTTTCTCTGCATCTGATAAAAATGCTCCTATGAATAGATTAAGAATTAAGAGTCAACCCATGATTCACACCTGAACTTGCCGAGTTAATTCAGCTAAGGAATAAAGCTTGGTCTGAAGCCAGACACACTGGTAGTGTGGCAATAAGTCTCGTACAAACTTGGACCCAGGTGCAGCGAAACACAGCAGGCAGAGGTGAGGATAAATCCAGAACATTTACTGAAGATTAAAAGCAAAAACAACAACACACTGGCACATGAATTACAAAACAAGAGACCTAAGAAACCAGCCCAGTCCACAGAGGACCTAAATAGTCATACACCAGGTGAACCCAATAAACCCAATCAGGCTCACCTGGACGCTAGAAAACATAAGGGTGCCCTCCAGTGGCACCCTCAGGCAGTTCACTCAAAGGTGACCTCTGACCTGTGACAGGTAGCTCTACTGACTGGCTCACCTTCAGACAACTTAGAAACACATTTACTGCTTCCATAAAAAGGGCTAAATCGAACTATTTCATTAATTCCATTTCTGTCCCTCGTGGCAATCCAGCTAAGTTTTGGAACGCTATTAAATCTCTAAAAAGAAGCAGCCAGACCTCTCTGTCCAATGATGTTCTGTTAAACTCCAATACTATAACAGACTAAATTAAATAAGTGACGCATTTAAACAACATTTTATTGCAGCAGGCCATTTATTTGAAAGGGGAAATAGCAGCAATAAGGACAACTGAAATGACTGCTCATCTCTGATGCACCCATGTTTAATCACAGACTTGCCTGCTACTGTAAATGGTGACCACTGTTCTTTCTTCGGCAAGTCACGACTAAGGAAGTTCTGGACGCTCTCTTAGTTATTGATGTAAAAAAAAGTCCACTGGGGCAGACATGTTTGACCTGTGTCTTCTATGGCTTGCTGCACCTCTGATTGTGGAGCTGTCGACACATTTTATCTGTCTATTATTTTGATTCATTTATTTCACTTTTATTTAACCAGGTAGGCAAGTTGAGAACAAGTTCTCATTTACAATGGCGACCTGGCCAAGATAAAGCAAAGCAGTTCGACTCATTCAACAACACAGAGTTACACATGGAGTAAAACAAACATACAGTCAATAATACAGTAGAAAAATAAGTCTATATACAATGTGAGCAAATGAGGTGAGATAAGGGAGGTAAAGCCAAAAAAAGGGCCATGGTGGCAAAGTAAATACAATATAGCAAGTAAAACACTGGAATGGTAGATTTGCAGTGGAAGAATGTGCAAAGTAGAAATAGAAATAATGGGTGCAAAGGAGCAAAATAAATTAAGAAATAAATACAGTAGGGGAAGAGGTAGTTGTTTGGGCTAAATTATAGATGGGCTATGTACAGGTGCAGTAATCTGTGAGCTGCTCTGACAGCTGGTGCTTAAAGCTAGTGAGGGAGATAAGTGTTCCCAGTTTCAGAGATTTTTGTAGTTAGTTCCAGTCATTGGCAGCAGAGAACTGGAAGGAGAGGCGGCCAAACAAGGAATTGGCTTTGGGGGTGACCAGAGAGATATACCTGCTGGAGCACGTGCTACAGGTGGGTGCTGCTATGGTGAACAGCGAGCTGAGATAAGGGGGGACCTTACCTAGCAGGGTCTTGTAGATGACCTGGAGCCAGTGGGTTTGAGTATGAACGAGTATGAAGCGAGGGCCAGCCAACGAGAGCATACATTATCTTGGGTATTATTCCTAAGGTATGGAAAGCGGCCCTTGTTCTCCTGCTTCACAGAGATGGTGATCCTTGTGATCCTAATAATTATCGCCCAATTTGTCTAGTGAACATTTTTGAACTCTTGGTAAATTCTCAGCTGCGATTCTTTGTAGATAGAAAATGTATTCTGAATGCTCAACAGTCAGGCTTTAGGCCAGGACACAGCACCATCTCGGCTGCTGCTTCTCGAATCATGAATGAAATAGTTAATGCACTAGACAGGAAACAGCACCACACTGCTCTTTATATTGATCTGTCTAGATCATGCACTCCTGCTACGGAGGCTATCTGAAATTGCTCTAGACCTGCGGCTGGTTCATCAATGACCTGCACGACAGAAGTCAGTGTACATCTGCTGATGGAGTTCAGTCAAATTTTCTTAACATAACCAAAGGACTCCCACAAGGCTCAATACTACTGTAGACCCTTAATTGTTCACTATTTACATCAATAATGTTGGTCTGTCCTTGAATAATAATAACTGGGGCTTACATCTCTATGCGGATGACAAGTTATTTATTCCCACGCCCCCTCAGTGCAGCAGGCCATTCACCACCTTCAGCTTGGCTTTCATTCATTCATGGTGTTTAAATACCTCTGCTGTGAAGAAGTGACATATGACATACTATACACGAGCTTTCTGAAACGGGTCATTCTGTTGGCTGGGAGTCTCTGACTACCAGAAGGGCCCAACATTGGCTATTATTTGTATATAAAGCAGAAACTCCCATACTACCTCACCTCACTTCTAAATTGGACATCTAGTAACTATAAAACTCTCAAGACTGGTTGGTACTAGAGGTTCCATGGATCTCCTCTGACTTAGGGAAGACTGCTTTTAGTTATTATCCTGGAATGACCTACAGGTCACTCTAAAACTTGATTCTTTGGTTCCAAAAGGTGAATTTAGAGCTCTGAGAAAAAATGTGACCAATGAAAACTGCACTTGAGTTCATTGATTGTACATATTTGTTTATAATGCCCTTTTAAACGGAACATCATTTATTTGAGATGTTGTAACTGTCATTTTATAGTGATCATATTTAAATATGTTGCTCACTGCTTGAACTGCTATTCTCATGGCACCATTGGAAATGAGACCCTGGTCTTAATAGGTTCCCCTGGTTAAATAAAGGTTTATAAATTGAACCCATTGCAGGACTCTTAAGCAGTGAAAGCATCTCTTCCCTGTGCTGGCTGACAGGTCTGATGCAGTATGAAAAGCAGGTTCAGTGATGGCTCCCTAGTTATGTGCAGCTTGTCGGTCGGTGCGATACAAGGGCACTGTCACAATAGGACACTTGTGCTATTGAATGGGATTCCATTTAAAGGCAGGCCTCCTCAGTGGCTGACAATGGACTTCTGACAGTGTTCTGGAACACTTTCTCTCCAAGAAAGTTGGCCAGCTAATGATTCACTAAATGACGCACGTACGGACACACACACACACACACACACACACACACACACACACACACACACACACACACACACACACACACACACACACACACCTACAACACATAGACCTCCATAACAGCTGTCAGGATTGAGTTATTAATGACAGCCACCTAATGCCTTATAACACCTTCAGCTTATGGGCCCTCTCAGGTTCTCCCCTGCTCAGACGCATGGCAGGGCTGACCTGTATGGCTGAAGTAATATCGCTGCATCTATTACCAACCGTGGGAGTTTATAATGGCTGATTCTTTTGAATGGTAGGTTTTAAATTCATCCACAGAACCTGTTCTTTCCATATGTAACAGTAGCCTATAAGTAAAATACAGGATTTAGAGCCTCTAAATGTTATTCCCAAGGACAGTTCTACTATCCAATATATAATATAACTCGTATTGGGAAATAACATTTGGAGTAATACATGTCTTCACTGGTAGGGTAGATTTAATAGCAATCATGAATCTATCTATCCTGGATTCTTTAGAGCTATACGAGTGTTCTCTACTCTGATAGAGTAGTCCCACATCCACAGGTAAGCTCCCACAGCCTGTCAGCTGCAGTCAGCTGAAGTTAGCTTATCATTAATTTCAGTAATTTAGAAAAAAGAGAACGTAGGACAGATTACTATGACGATGAAGCTTTCAGGCAGTTAGAAGTAAAGGAGACTTGGGAGAGAAGCAGTGTTGGGTTGCAGTACTTTAGGAGAATGATCCCCCACAGTGTTGTACAATAATTGCTCTGCCTGTCAGCATAAAATTAGGGCCTCCTATTGAGTGTTTCATCATGCTGAACGTTATGGAACACGATCAGCTAAATTGGAACCTTTAATGTCATCTTATCGCCCCAAGGTTTGTCTCCGCTGACATCTGGATTGTCACATGACATTCTGAAATGGTAATGGTTCAAATTAATCAACAACTCACATCACTTGTCAGAGCACTAAGTCCACTTGTCAGAGCACTAAGTCCACTTGTCAGAGCACTAAGTCCACTTGTCAGAGAACTAAGGCCACTTGTCAGAGCACTAAGTCCACTTGTCAGAGCACTAAGTCCACTTGTTAGAGCACGAAGTCCACTTGTCAGAGCACTAAGTCCACTTGTCAGAGAACTAAGGCCACTTGTCAGAGCACTAAGTCCACTTGTCAGAGCACTAAGTCCACTTGTTAGAGCACGAAGTCCACTTGTTAGAGCACTAAGTCCATGTTGATTTTCATAGTTGACCGAAAAGTCAATTCTCAATTAGTTTGTCACTCAAACAAAGTGAATCAACTTTGTGATTCAGCAGTTTTATCAATGTTAGAATAATGTGATACATTAGTACACTATGCTAAATAGAATAGAGGTAAAAATCTAACTCAAGGGGAGAACACCCACTCACTACAAAACACATCTACCACACGCACTCATACGCATGCACACATTGCGAAGTTACATTTGTAGGTTAGCAATCTACCTGGATGAGGATCTATACAACTCATCTTATAATATATACGTACAAACCTGTCTGCCGGTCTGTAGCCGAGTAAGTGAATGATAGGGAACATTTGGCCTCGCTAAACAAGGCAAGTCACAAAACATAAGCTAATTACTGCAGTCTCACCATTAGTTCACCCTGGATGTGTGTTCAGTGCCGGTCCATTGGGTGTCCTTCTGTCATACAGGGAAGCCTAATAACTCCACAGCCACACAAGATTAAAGGAGACTGTACATCTGCTAATTAACCTTAATTGCTAATTAAACCTGGGAGGCATCATTCATTCATAGCTGCTCCATCTATTTTTACACTACTATGGCTCTATTGAAATGTGTAGGGCTGTAACTTTACAGCCCAGTAGAGAGTTGGGTGCTTCTGACTTGTCCCGCTTTTCACATTTAGTTCCAATTTATATCCCCTCGCCAAAGGTTTATGTTGTGGAGACAAAAAAAATATGCCTGAAGAAATATTTTGACAGTAAATAGGCACCCAGGAATAAGGTCAGAATGCAAACATTGGGACATGTTAATCCAGATAAGCAGAAAGATGATCGTTTTCATAATTGCCAATCTCCAACTTTGCATTATCTGAGCTCAGCTGGACGACTTAGCACCTCAGGGCTAATGAGCTGTTTTATAACGTTATTTGTTCCTGTTCTTTAACCAGAGTTATGGTACTTCATTACTATCGTTTCAGGTGGAATATTTTTCCATTCCCTGCATAAATCCAATGAAATTCCAAGACTAAATCTAAAGTTTTGTTCAATAGTACAAACATGGGAGTAACATCACTACACCCTAGTCCAGGAAGTTAAACATGAGCAGATCATGTCAGCATGGAAGGAAAAAAGGTATGTTGCTTGTTATTTCTGAAACACTTTGTCTGGTGAAAACTGTGACTGATATAGGGGGAAGCATTAACATCACAATGACGGTTTGTGGTTTAACACGATAGGAATGGTCTTTCACCATAACACAACAAAAAAAATGAAGTAATACAAATCAATAAAGGAAAAGCTTTTACTGAAGATGCTCAACAGTGCAGCCTTTCAGATCTTATATCCTGCAGCCTTTCAGATCTTATATCCTGCAGCCTATCAGATCTTATATCCTGCAGCCTTTCAGATCTTATATCCTGCAGCCTTTCAGATCTTATATCCTGCAGCCTATCAGATCTTATATCCTGCAGCCTTTCAGATCTTATATCCTGCAGCCTTTCAGATCTTATATCCTGCAGCCTTTCAGATCTTATATCCTGCAGCCTTTCAGATCTTATATCCTGCAGCCTTTCAGATCTTATATCCTGCGGCCTTTCAGATCTTATATCCTGCAGCCTTTCAGATCTTATATCCTGCAGCCTTTCAGATCTTATATCCTGCAGCCTTTCAGATCTTATATCCTGCAGCCTTTCAGATCTTATATCCTGCAGCCTTTCAGATCTTATATCCTGCAGCCTTTCAGATCTTATATCCTGCGGCCTTTCAGATCTTATATCCTGCAGCCTTTCAGATCTTATATCCTGCAGCCTTTCAGATCTTATATCCTGCAGCCTTTCAGATCTTATATCCTGCAGCCTTTCAGATCTTATATCCTGCAGCCTTTCAGATCTTATATCCTGCAGCCTTTCAGATCTTATATCCTGCGGCCTTTCAGATCTTATATCCTGCAGCCTTTCAGATCTTATATCCTGCAGCCTTTCAGATCTTATATCCTGCAGCCTTTCAGATCTTATATCCTGCAGCCTTTCAGATCTTATATCCTGCAGCCTTTCAGATCTTATATCCTGCAGCCTTTCAGATCTAATATCCTGCAGCCTTTCAGATCTTATATCCTGCAGCCTTTCAGATCTTATATCCTGCAGCCTTTCAGATCTTATATCCTGCAGCCTTTCAGATCTTATATCCTGCAGCCTTTCAGATCTTATATCCTGCAGCCTTTCAGATCTTATATCCTGCGGCCTTTCAGATCTTATATCCTGCAGCCTTTCAGATCTTATATCCTGCGGCCTTCCAGATCTTATATCCTGCAGCCTTTCAGATCTTATATCCTGCAGCCTTTCAGATCTTATATCCTGCAGCCTTTCAGATCTTATATCCTGCAGCCTTTCAGATCTTATATCCTGCAGCCTTTCAGATCTTATATCCTGCAGCCTTTCAGATCTTATATCCTGCAGCCTTTCAGATCTTATATCCTGCGGCCTTTCAGATCTTATATCCTGCAGCCTTTCAGATCTTATATCCTGCGGCCTTCCAGATCTTATATCCTGCAGCCTTTCAGATCTTATATCCTGCAGCCTTTCAGATCTTATATCCTGCAGCCTTTCAGATCTTATATCCTGCAGCCTTTCAGATCTTATATCCTGCAGCCTTTCAGATCTTATATCCTGCAGCCTTTCAGATCTTATATCCTGCGGCCTTTCAGATCTTATATCCTGCAGCCTTTCAGATCTTATATCCTGCGGCCTTCCAGATCTTATATCCTGCAGCCTTTCAGATCTTATATCCTGCAGCCTTTCAGATCTTATATCCTGCAGCCTTTCAGATCTTATATCCTGCAGCCTTTCAGATCTTATATCCTGCAGCCTTTCAGATCTTATATCCTGCAGCCTTTCAGATCTTATATCCTGCGGCCTTTCAGATCTTATATCCTGCGGCCTTTCAGATCTTATATCCTGCGGCCTTTCAGATCTTATATCCTGCAGCCTTTCAGATCTTATATCCTGCGGCCTTTCAGATCTTATATCCTGCAGCCTTTCAGATCTTATATCCTGCGGCCTTTCAGATCTTATATCCTGCAGCCTATCAGATCTTATATCCTGCGGCCTTTCAGATCTTATATCCTGCAGCCTTTCAGATCTTATATCCTGCGGCCTTCCAGATCTTATATCCTGCAGCCTTTCAGATCTTATATCCTGCAGCCTTTCAGATCTTATATCCTGCAGCCTTTCAGATCTTATATCCTGCAGCCTTTCAGATCTTATATCCTGCAGCCTTTCAGATCTTATATCCTGCGGCCTTTCAGATCTTATATCCTGCAGCCTTTCAGATCTTATATCCTGCAGCCTTTCAGATCTTATATCCTGCAGCCTTTCAGATCTTATATCCTGCAGCCTTACCAGGGGAATAGAAAAGGTCACCTGTGTTTTAAAATGGAGGAGAGGAGAAGACTGGAATGGCAATGAATGAATGGTGTGGAAACTGGAAACGGCTCCACCACCCAGTCAAGCCAGCCACTTCTGGCCATTTCAAAACTGGATAGCACAACTAGCCACCACAGCCAGCCTTCTTCAGCCACTCCACCTCAGCTAGCCTTCTCCAATCACTACACCACAGCCAGCCTTCTTCAGCTACTCCTCCTCAACCAGCCTTCTCCAATCACTCCACCACAGCCAGCCTTCTTCAGATACTCCTCTTCAACCAGCCTTCTCCAATCACTCCACCACAGCCAGCCTTCTTCAGCCACTCCTCTTCAACCAGCCTTCTCCAATCACTCCACCACAGCTAGCCTTCTCCAGTCACTCCACCTCAGCTAGCCTTCTCCAGTCACTCCACCTCAGCTAGCCTTCTTCAGCTATTCCTCCTCAACCAGCCTTCTCCAGCCACTCCACCTAAGCTAGCCTTCTCCAGTCACTCCACCTCAGCTAGCCTTCTCCAGCCACTCCACCTCAGCTAGCCTTCTCCAGTCACTCCACCTCAGCTAGCCTTCTCCAGTCACTCCACCTCAGCTAGCCTTCTCCAGCCACTCCACCTAAGCTAGCCTTCTCCAGTCACTCCACCTCAACTAGCCTTCTCCAGTCACTCCACCTCAGCTAGCCTTCTTCAGCTATTCCTCCTCAACCAGCCTTCTCCAGCCACTCCACCTAAGCTAGCCTTCTCCAGTCACTCCACCTCAGCTAGCCTTCTCCAGCCACTCCACCTCAGCTAGCCTTCTCCAGTCACTCCACCTCAGCTAGCCTTCTCCAGTCACTCCACCTCAGCTAGCCTTCTCCAGCCACTCCACCTAAGCTAGCCTTCTCCAGTCACTCCACCTCAACTAGCCTTCTCCAGTCACTCCACCTCAGCTAGCCTTCTCCAGTCACTCCACCTCAGCTAGCCTTCTCCAGCCACTCCACCTCAGCTAGCCTTCTCCAGCCACTCCACCACAGCCAGCCTTCTTCAGCTATTCCTCCTCAGCCAGCCTTCTCCAGTCACTCCACCTCAGCTAGCCTTCTCCAGTCACTCCACCTCAGCTAGCCTTCTCCAGTCACTCCACCTCAGCTAGCCTTCTCCAGTCACTCCACCTCAGCTAGCCTTCTCCAGTCACTCCACCTCAGCTAGCCTTCTCCAGTCACTCCACCTCAGCTAGCCTTCTCCAGTCACTCCACCTCAGCTAGCCTTCTCCAGTCACTCCACCTCAGCTAGCCTTCTCCAGTCACTCCACCTAAGCTAGCCTTCTCCAGCCAATCCACCTCAGCTAGCCTTCTCCAGTCACTCCACCTCAGCTAGCCTTCTCCAGTCACTCCACCTCAGCTAGCCTTCTCCAGTCACTCCACCTCAGCTAGCCTTCTCCAGCCAATCCACCTCAGCTAGCCTTCTCCAGTCACTCCACCTCAACTAGCCTTCTCCAGCCACTCCACCTCAGCTAGCCTTCTCCATTCACTCCACCTCAGCTAGCCTTCTCCAGCCACTCCACCTCAGCTAGCCTTCTCCAGTCACTCCACCTCAGCTAGCCTTCTCCAGCCACTCCACCTAAGCTAGCCTTCTCCAGTCACTCCACCTCAACTAGCCTTCTCCAGTCACTCCACCTCAGCTAGCCTTCTCCAGTCACTCCACCTCAGCTAGCCTTCTCCAGCCACTCCACCTCAGCTAGCCTTCTCCAGCCACTCCACCACAGCCAGCCTTCTTCAGCTATTCCTCCTCAGCCAGCCTTCTCCAGTCACTCCACCTCAGCTAGCCTTCTCCAGTCACTCCACCTCAGCTAGCCTTCTCCAGTCACTCCACCTCAGCTAGCCTTCTCCAGTCACTCCACCTCAGCTAGCCTTCTCCAGTCACTCCACCTCAGCTAGCCTTCTCCAGTCACTCCACCTCAGCTAGCCTTCTCCAGTCACTCCACCTCAGCTAGCCTTCTCCAGTCACTCCACCTCAGCTAGCCTTCTCCAGTCACTCCACCTCAGCTAGCCTTCTCCAGTCACTCCACCTCAGCTAGCCTTCTCCAGCCAATCCACCTCAGCTAGCCTTCTCCAGTCACTCCACCTCAGCTAGCCTTCTCCAGTCACTCCACCTCAGCTAGCCTTCTCCAGTCACTCCACCTCAGCTAGCCTTCTCCAGCCAATCCACCTCAGCTAGCCTTCTCCAGTCACTCCACCTCAACTAGCCTTCTCCAGCCACTCCACCTCAGCTAGCCTTCTCCATTCACTCCACCTCAGCTAGCCTTCTCCAGCCACTCCACCTCAGCTAGCCTTCTCCAGTCACTCCACCTCAGCTAGCCTTCTCCAGTCACTCCACCTCAGCAAGACTTCTCCAGCCACTCCACCTCAGCTAGCCTTCTCCAGTCACTCCACCTCAGCTAGCCTTCTCCAGTCACTCCACCTCAGCTAGCCTTCTCCAGTCACTCCACCTCAGCTAGCCTTCTTCAGCTATTCCTCCTCAACCAGCCTTCTCCAGTCACTCCACCTCAGCTAGCCTTCTCCAGTCACTCCACCTCAGCTAGCCTTCTCCAGTCACTCCACCTCAGCTAGCCTTCTCCAGTCACTCCACCTCAGCTAGCCTTCTTCAGCTATTCCTCCTCAACCAGCCTTCTCCAGTCACTCCACCTCAGCTAGCCTTCTCCAGTCACTCCACCTCAGCTAGCCTTCTCCAGTCACTCCACCTCAGCTAGCCTTCTCCAGTCACTCCACCTCAGCTAGCCTTCTCCAGTCACTCCACCTCAGCTAGCCTTCTCCAGCCACTCCACCTAAGCTAGCCTTCTCCAACCACTCCACCTCAGCTAGCCTTCTCCAGTCACTCCACCTCAGCTAGCCTTCTCCAGTCACTCCACCTCAGCTAGCCTTCTCCAGCCACTCCACCTAAGCTAGCCTTCTCCAACCACTCCACCTCAGCTAGCCTTCTCCAGTCACTCCACCTCAGCTAGCCTTCTCCAGTCACTCCACCTCAGCTAGCCTTCTCCAGTCACTCCACCTCAGCTAGCCTTCTCCAGTCACTCCACCTCAGCTAGCCTTCTCCAGCCACTCCACCTAAGCTAGCCTTCTCCAACCACTCCACCTCAGCTAGCCTTCTCCAGTCACTCCACCTCAGCTAGCCTTCTCCAGTCACTCCACCTCAGCTAGCCTTCTCCAGTCACTCCACCTCAGCTAGCCTTCTCCAGTCACTCCACCTCAGCTAGCCTTCTCCAGTCACTCCACCTCAGCTAGCCTTCTCCAGTCACTCCACCTCAGCTAGCCTTCTCCAGTCACTCCACCTCAGCTAGCCTTCTCCAGTCACTCCACCTCAGCTAGCCTTCTCCAGTCACTCCACCTCAGCTAGCCTTCTCCAGTCACTCCACCTCAGCTAGCCTTCTCCAGCCACTCCACCTAAGCTAGCCTTCTCCAACCACTCCACCTCAGCTAGCCTTCTCCAGTCACTCCACCTCAGCTAGCCTTCTCCAGTCACTCCACCTCAGCTAGCCTTCTCCAGCCACTCCACCTAAGCTAGCCTTCTCCAACCACTCCACCTCAGCTAGCCTTCTCCAGTCACTCCACCTCAGCTAGCCTTCTCCAGCCACTCCACCTAAGCTAGCCTTCTCCAACCACTCCACCTCAGCTAGCCTTCTCCAGTCACTCCACCTCAGCTAGCCTTCTCCAGTCACTCCACCTCAGCTAGCCTTCTCCAGCCACTCCACCTAAGCTAGCCTTCTCCAACCACTCCACCTCAGCTAGCCTTCTCCAGTCACTCCACCTCAGCTAGCCTTCTCCAGTCACTCCACCTCAGCTAGCCTTCTCCAGTCACTCCACCTCAGCTAGCCTTCTCCAGTCACTCCACCTCAGCTAGCCTTCTCCAGTCACTCCACCTCAGCTAGCCTTCTCCAGCCACTCCACCTCAGCTAGCCTTCTCCAACCACTCCACCACAGGACAGCCAAGCTAGCCCATCCTATTCTGGACACTTCACACAAACACCTGAGGAGCTTTCCTCCACTCAGACCATCTACTCTCCACTTGGTCTGACCATCCACTGGTAAATTAACCACAGAGAGTCTAGAGAGTAATCATCACACTCTCCAGGATGGATCTCCTCCCTTTATGGACTCACTTCTGGATCCTTCAATTGAATGCACTCTTGAGCAATAGGTTGACCTTCAAAAATGATTAGTAAGCTCCAGCCATGCTAGTCTAGTCATAGTCTTGTCCCCAGATTTCACATTTCGTCATGTACCAATAAAATATGTAGAAAATAATCTGAAATAGGGCAGATGTCAATACAAAATTGTCAATTGCATTGGTTGACCTTTGTACACGATTTGTAGTCTCACGGCCCTGCTAGTCTGCCGTGTTGTGGAGATTTAGGTGTGTTGATGAGAGACCCATAAGGTGTCTCCTGTGACTGGTGACTGTCTGATTTTGTGGCAGTGTAGCGGTGCCTGTGGGTGCCACTGACATTTCGCCACATAGGAGGGCGAATCTTCCGAACAGCAGCTTCCCATCCCAGACTCCTGGCTTCTTGGAAGTGAGTGTAGTGCATTGTACATGAGCGGGACAAATACCACTCTTCACAAAGACCCCCGTTTCCTTTCATGTTCAGCTGAAAGGGACCTTCAAATATTCATAACATTTCCATCAATAAAAAAAGGGCGAGAGGGAGAGGGTGAGAGAGAGGGTGAGAGAGAGGGGGTGAGAGAGGGGGTGAGAGAGGGGGTGAGAGAGAGGGTGAGAGAGAGGGTGAGAAAGAGGGGGTGAGAGAGAGGGGGTGAGAGAGGGTGAGAGAGAGGGTGAGAGAGAGGGTGAGAGAGGGTGAGAGAGAGGGTGAGAGAGAGGGTGAGAGAGAGGGGGTGAGAGAGGGGGGTGAGAGAGAGGGGGAGAAAGAGGGTGAGAGAGAGGGGGTGAGAGAGAGGGTGAGAGAGAGGGTGAGAGAGAGGGTGAGAAAGAGGGGGTGAGAGAGAGGGGGTGAGAGAGGGTGAGAGAGAGGGTGAGAGAGAGGGTGAGAGAGGGTGAGAGAGAGGGTGAGAGAGAGGGTGTGAGAGAGGGGGTGAGAGAGGGGGTGAGAGAGAGGGGGAGAAAGAGGGTGAGAGAGAGGGGGTGAGAGAGGGGGTGAGAGAGGGGGTGAGAGAGAGGGTGAGAGAGAGGGTGAGAAAGAGGGGGTGAGAGAGAGGGGGTGAGAGAGGGTGAGAGAGAGGGTGAGAGAGAGGGTGAGAGAGGGTGAGAGAGAGGGTGAGAGAGAGGGTGAGAGAGAGGGGGTGAGAGAGGGGGTGAGAGAGAGGGGGAGAAAAAGGGCGAGAGGGAGAGGGTGAGAGAGAGGGTGAGAGAGAGGGGGTGAGAGAGGGGGTGAGAGAGGGGGTGAGAGAGAGGGTGAGAGAGAGGGTGAGAAAGAGGGGGTGAGAGAGAGGGGGTGAGAGAGGGTGAGAGAGAGGGTGAGAGAGAGGGTGAGAGAGGGTGAGAGAGAGGGTGAGAGAGAGGGTGAGAGAGAGGGGGGTGAGAGAGAGGGGGAGAAAGAGGGTGAGAGAGAGGGGGTGAGAGAGAGGGTGAGAGAGAGGGTGAGAGAGAGGGTGAGAGAGAGGGGGTGAGAGAGAGGGGGTGAGAGAGGGTGAGAAAGAGGGGGTGAGAGATAGTGGGTGAGAAAGAGGGGGTGAGAGAGAGTGGGTGAGAGAGAGGGGGTGAGAGAGAGGGGGTGAGAGAGGGTGAGAGAGAGGGTGTGAGAGAGGGTGAGAGAGAGGGTGAGAGAGAGAGAGAGGGGGTGAGAGAGAGAGAGGGGTGAGAGAGAGAGAGAGATACACAGAGAGAGATACACAGAGAGAGAGAGAGAGATACACAGAGAGAGAGAGAGAGATACACAGAGAGAGAGAGATACACAGAGAGAGAGAGAGAGATATACACAGAGAGAGAGAGAGAGAGAGGGTGAGAAAGAGAGAGATACACAGAGAGAGAGGGGGTGAGAGGGTGAGAAAGAGAGAGAGAGGGGGTGAGAGAGAGAGAGAGGGGTGAGAGAGAGAGAGGGGGTGAGAGAGAGAGAGAGAGAGAGAGGGGGTGAGAGAGAGAGAGGGGGTGAGAGAGAGAGAGAGAGGGTGAGAGAGAGAGGGGGTGAGAAAGAGCGAGAGATACACAGAGAGAGAGAGATATACAGAGAGAGAGAGAGAGAGGGTGAGAAAGAGAGAGATACACAGAGAGAGAGAGATACACACAGAGAGAGAGAGAGAGAAGAGAGAGAGAGAGAGAGAGAGAGAGAGAGAGAGAGAGAGACTCTCACACTCACAAACAAGGTTGAAAGGTTGGGGTATGGACGTGTCACTCCCACCGCTCCTCCCCTCCTACACCATAGGAAATGGGGTTCTTTAAGTTAGCTAGCTCAGTCATTGATTGTCAATGCCTTTGTGATCTATTCTCAGATGCACTGTGTAAATTGGATTTGCAAATGCGTTCCAAGGTAGTGTGTTCCTGACTGCCTGTCTGTAGTCCCAGAGGACAGATCCTGTTCACTCTCCAGTCTGTTGGCCTGGCTGTAAATCAGCGCATTGAGGAAGTGTGATTAATTGATTAAAGGAGAAAGTCAGGACTCTGCCCAGTACCCCCCCCCCCCCCCCCCCCCCCCCCCCACAATCAATAGTTCTCATGGGTCAACAGAATTAAAGGATTTCCTAGCCATTTCATTTAAGGCCTCACCAGGTGGTGGTGGAGTTGATGTGTGAATGTGGAGGGGATAGCTAGTGAAATATCTTTGAGAGAGAATTCAATATTTCATTAGTTGTCAGACAGACACAATTCATTTTGGGCTAAAGTTGACAGGGGAGAAAGTTGAACAATAACAAATGTGTTGTGTTATTTGAGATATCATGTCATGTTATGTGAAATTGTAGTGTTTTCATACAAGTGTCCTATGGCTAGATGTTATTGAGCCTTCATGCATGCACTTGTAATTATGCATGAGATAATTGCTGCTCTAAATGTTTTCATTTCCAGGCTAAATATGAATTTGCAAGTGAACATGACTATGATGCAGAAAATTAGACATGAATACAAGGATATTAGAGTGGGATTGGATTTCATAGATTTCATCATTTCATCCGAATGATTTCTGTCAAACATAGTTGAAAAACCATGAAGTTAAAAGGAACAGAGGGAGGGAACCAAGTCCATGGAACAGAGGAACAGAGGGAGGGAACCAAGTCCATGGAACAGAGGAACAGATGGAGGGAACCAAGCCCATGGAACAGAGGAACAGAGGGAGGGAACCAAGCCCATGGAACAGAGGAACAGAGGGAGGGAACCAAGCCCATGGAACAGAGGAACAGAGGGAGGGAACCAAGCCCATGGAACAGAGGAACAGAGGGGGGAACCAAGCCCATGGAACAGAGGAACTGAGGGAGGGAACCAAGCCCATTGAACAGAGGAACAGAGGGAGGGAACCAAGCCCATGGAACAGAGGGAGGGAACCAAACCCATGGAACAGAGGAACAGAGGGAGGGAACCAAGCCCATGGAACAGAGGAACAGAGGGAGGGAACCAAGTCCATGGACCAGAGGAACAGAGGGAGGGAACCAAGTCCATGGAACAGAGGAACAGAGGGAGGGAACCAAGTCCATGGAACAGAGGAACAGATGGAGGGAACCAAGCCCATGGAACAGAGGAACAGAGGGGGGAACCAAGCCCATGGAACAGAGGAACTGAGGGAGGGAACCAAGCCCATTGAACAGAGGAACAGAGGGAGGGAACCAAGCCCATGGAACAGAGGGAGGGAACCAAACCCATGGAACAGAGGAACAGAGGGAGGGAACCAAGCCCATGGAACAGAGGAACAGAGGGAGGGAACCAAGTCCATGGACCAGAGGAACAGAGGGAGGGAACCAAGCCCATGGAACAGAGGAACAGAGGGAGGGAACCAAGCCCATGGAACAGAGGGAGGGAACCAAACCCATGGAACAGAGGAACAGAGGGAGGGAACCAAGCCCATGGAACAGAGGAACAGACGGAGGGAACCAAGCCCATGGAACAGAGGAACAGAGGGAGGGAACAAAGTCCATGGAACAGAGGAACAGAGGGAGGGAACCAAGTCCATGGAACAGAGGAACAGAGGGAGGGAACCAAGTCCATGGAACAGAGGAGCAGAGGGAGGGAACGAAGCCCATGGAACAGAGGAACAGAGGGAGGGAACCAAGTCCATGGAACAGAGGAACAGAGGGAGGGAACCAAGCCCATGGAACAGAGGAACAGAGGGAGGGAACCAAGTCCATGGACCAGAGGAACAGAGGGAGGGAACCAAGCCCATGGAACAGAGGAACAGAGGGAGGGAACCAAGTCCATGGAACAGAGGAACAGAGGGAGGGAACCAAGTCCATGGAACAGAGGAACAGAGGGAGGGAACCAAGCCCATGGAACAGAGGAAAAGAGGGAGGGCACCAAGCCCATGGAACAGAGGAACAGAGGGAGGGAACCAAGCCCATGGAACAGAGGAACAGAGGGAGGGAACCAAGCCCATAGAACAGAGGAACAGAGGGAGGGAACCAAGCCCATAAAACAGAGGAACAGAGGGAAGGAGCCAAGCCCATGGAACAGAGGAACAGAGGGAGGGAACCACACCCATGCAAAGCTCTGTCTCATTTATTCACCGTCATGCCCAACCGCAGCCGATCTGATGAAGAAGATATTGTTTTATAATGCCGGGGTTAACCCCATGGCATGCAATTCATTTGATACCGGAGATAATCTGAATGCTCCATCTTATTCCAGAGTGTCAGCTGTTACGGGCGGTACCGTGGTAGCGTCTGTCTGTCGTTAACCGAGGCGGTGTGTTAATGCACAACGTGCAACAATAAATCACCTCCCCCACTATGCTGGAGATGGATTATACTACTTTACACCAGGGACAAAATCACCCATATTAGTGAAAAGCCCCTGTTGTTTACCCGGCCAGAGAAAAAGAAAAAGAAAATAGCTTATTCTGGAAGGATTTGAGAGGGAGCTGTGTTGTGTACTGTGGACAGGGGAGCTGTGTTGTGTTGTGTACTGTGGACAGGGGAGCTGTGTTGTGTACTGTGGACAGGGGAGCTGTGTTGTGTACTGTGGACAGGGGAGCTGTGTTGTGTACTGTGGACAGGGGAGCTGTGTTGTGTACTGTGGACAGGGGAGCTGTGTTGTGTACTGTGGACAGGGGAGCTGTGTTGTGTACTGTGGACAGGGGAGCTGTGTTGTGTACTGTGGACAGGGGAGCTGTGTTGTGTACTGTGGACAGGGGAGCTGTGTTGTGTACTGTGGACAGGGGAGCTGTGTTGTGTACTGTGGACAGGGGAGCTGTGTTGTGTTGTGTACTGTGGACAGGGGAGCTGTGTTGTGTACTGTGGACAGGGGAGCTGTGTTGTGTGCTGTGGACAGGGGAGCTGTGTTGTGTACTGTGGACAGGGGAGCTGTGTTGTGTACTGTGGACAGGGGAGCTGTGTTGTGTACTGTGGACAGGGGAGCTGTGTTGTGTACTGTGGACAGGGGAGCTGTGTTGTGTACTATGGACAGGGGAGCTGTGTTGTGTACTGTGGACAGGGGAGCTGTGTTGTGTACTGTGGACAGGGGAGCTGTGTTGTGTACTGTGGACAGGGGAGCTGTGTTGTGTGCTGTGGACAGGGGAGCTGTGTTGTGTGCTGTGGACAGGGGAGCTGTGTTGTGTGCTGTGGACAGGGGAGCTGTGTTGTGTGCCGTGGACAGGGGAGCTGTGTTGTGTGCTGTGGACAGGGGAGCTGTGTTGTGTGCTGTGGACAGGGGAGTTGTGTTGTGTGCTGTGGACAGGGGAGCTGTGTTGTGTACTGTGGACAGGGGAGCTGTGTTGTGTTGTGTACTGTGGACAGGGGAGCTGTGTTGTGTACTGTGGACAGGGGAGCTGTGTTGTGTGTTGTGTACTGTGGACAGGGGAGCTGTGTTGTGTGCTGTGGACAGGGGAGCTGTGTTGTGTGCTGTGGACAGGGGAGCTGTGTTGTGTGCTGTGGACAGGGGAGCTGTGTTGTGTACTGTGGACAGGGGAGCTGTGTTGTGTACTGTGGACAGGGGAGCTGTGTTGTGTGCTGTGGACAGGGGAGCTGTGTTGTGTACTGTGGACAGGGGAGATGTGTTGTGTGCTGTGGACAGGGGAGCTGTGTTGTGTGCTGTGGACAGGGGAGCTGTGTTGTGTACTGTGGACAGGGGAGCTGTGTTGTGTACTGTGGACAGGGGAGCTGTGTTGTGTACTGTGGACAGGGGAGCTGTGTTGTGTACTGTGGACAGGGGAGCTGTGTTGTGTACTGTGGACAGGGGAGCTGTGTTGTGTTGTGTACTGTGGACAGGGGAGCTGTGTTGTGTACTGTGGACAGGGGAGCTGTGTTGTGTACTGTGGACAGGGGAGCTGTGTTGTGTACTGTGGACAGGGGAGCTGTGTTGTGTACTGTGGACAGGGGAGCTGTGTTGTGTACTGTGGACAGGGGAGCTGTGTTGTGTACTGTGGACAGGGGAGCTGTGTTGTGTACTGTGGACAGGGGAGCTGTGTTGTGTACTGTGGACAGGGGAGCTGTGTTGTGTTGTGTACTGTGGACAGGGGAGCTGTGTTGTGTACTGTGGACAGGGGAGCTGTGTTGTGTGCTGTGGACAGGGGAGCTGTGTTGTGTACTGTGGACAGGGGAGCTGTGTTGTGTACTGTGGACAGGGGAGCTGTGTTGTGTACTGTGGACAGGGGAGCTGTGTTGTGTACTGTGGACAGGGGAGCTGTGTTGTGTTGTGTACTGTGGACAGGGGAGCTGTGTTGTGTACTGTGGACAGGGGAGCTGTGTTGTGTACTGTGGACAGGGGAGCTGTGTTGTGTTGTGTACTGTGGACAGGGGAGATGTGTTGTGTTGTGTACTGTGGACAGGGGAGATGTGTTGTGTTGTGTACTGTGGACAGGGGAGCGGTGTTGTGTTGTGTACTGTGGACAGGGGAACTGTGTTGTGTTGTGTACTGTGGACAGGGGAGCTGTGTTGTGTTGTGTACTGTGGACAGGGGAGCTGTGTTGTGTACTGTGGACAGGGGAGCTGTGTTGTGTACTGTGGACAGGGGAGCTGTGTTGTGTACTGTGGACAGGGGAGCTGTGTTGTGTACTGTGGACAGGGGAGCTGTGTTGTGTACTGTGGACAGGGGAGCTGTGTTGTGTACTGTGGACAGGGGAGCTGTGTTGTGTACTGTGGACAGGTGAGCTGTGTTGTGTACTGTGGACAGGGAAGCTGTGTTGTGTACTGTGGACAGGGGAGCTGTGTTGTGTACTGTGGACAGGGGAGCTGTGTTGTGTACTGTGGACAGGGGAGCTGTGTTGTGTACTGTGGACAGGGGAGCTGTGTTGTGTGCTGTGGACATGGGAGCTGTGTTTTGTGCTGTGGACAGGGGAGCTGTGTTGTGTACTGTGGACAGGGGAGCTGTGCTGTGTCCTGTGGACAGGGGAGCTGTGTTGTGTTGTGTGCTGTGGACAGGGGAGCTGTGTTGTGTTGTGTACTGTGGACAGGGGAGCTGTGTTGTGTTGTGTACTGTGGACAGGGGAGCTGTGTTGTGTTGTGTACTGTGGACAGGGGAGCTGTGTCGTGTTGTGTACTGTGGACAGGGGAGCTGTGTTGTGTTGTGTACTGTGGACAGGGGAGCTGTGTTGTGTTGTGTGCTGTGGACAGGGGAGCTGTGTTGTGTGCTGTGGACAGGGGAGCTGTGTTGTGTGCTGTGGACATGGGAGCTGTGTTGTGTGCTGTAGACAGGGGAGCTCTTGTGTACTGTGGACAGGGGAGCTGTGTTGTGTGCTGTGGACAGGGGAGCTGTGTTGTGTGCTGTGGACAGGGGAGCTGTGTTGTGTGCTGTGGACAGGGGAGCTGTGTTGTGTACTGTGGACAGGGGAGCTGTGTTGTGTACTGTGGACAGGGAAGCTGTGTTGTGTACTGTAGACAGGGGAGCTGTGTTGTGTGCTGTGGACAGGGGAGCTGTGTTGTGTACTGTGGACAGGGGAGATGTATTGTGTGTTGTGTACTGTGGACAGGGGAGCTGTGTTGTGTGTTGTGTGCTGTGGACAGGGGAGCTGTGTTGTGTACTGTGGACAGGGGAGCTGTGTTGTGTA
Organism: Oncorhynchus mykiss; assembly: GCF_013265735.2. Lineage (NCBI taxonomy): Eukaryota > Metazoa > Chordata > Actinopteri > Salmoniformes > Salmonidae > Oncorhynchus > Oncorhynchus mykiss. The sequence goes on along the minus strand of NC_048590.1, from coordinate 35,303,108 downwards.
CTGTGGACAGGGGAGCTGTGTTGTGTGCTGTGGACAGGGGAGCTGTGTTGTGTGCTGTGGACAGGGGAGATGTGTTGTGTGCTGTGGACAGGGGAGCTGTGTTGTGTACTGTGGACAGGGGAGCTGTGTTGTGTGTTGTGTACTGTGGACAGGGGAGCTGTGTTGTGTGCTGTGGACAGGGGAGCTGTGTTGTGTGCTGTGGACAGGGGAGCTGTGTTGTGTACTGTGGACAGGGGAGCTGTGTTGTGTGCTGTGGACAGGGGAGCTGTGTTGTGTGCTGTGGACAGGGGAGCTGTGTTGTGTGCTGTGGACAGGGGAGCTGTGTTGTGTACTGTAGACAGGGGAGCTGTGTTGTGTACTGTGGACAGGGGAGCTGTGTTGTGTGCTGTGGACAGGGGAGATGTGTTGTGTACTGTGGACAGGGGAGATGTGTTGTGTACTGTGGACAGGGGAGCTGTGTTGTGTACTGTGGACAGGGGAGCTGTGTTGTGTGCTGTGGACAGGGGAGCTGTGTTGTGTGCTGTGGACATGGGAGCTGCGTTGTGTGCTGTGGACAGGGGAGATGTGTTGTGTACTGTGGACAGGGGAGCTGTGTTGTGTGCTGTGGACAGGGGAGCTGTGTTGTGTACTGTGGACAGGGGAGCTGTGTTGTGTACTGTGGACAGGGAAGCTGTGTTGTGTACTGTAGACAGGGGAGCTGTGTTGTGTGCTGTGGACAGGGGAGCTGTGTTGTGTACTGTGGACAGGGGAGATGTATTGTGTGTTGTGTACTGTGGACAGGGGAGCTGTGTTGTGTGTTGTGTGCTGTGGACAGGGGAGCTGTGTTGTGTACTGTGGACAGGGGAGCTGTGTTGTGTACTGTGGACAGGGGAGCTGTGTTGTGTGCTGTGGACAGGGGAGCTGTGTTGTGTGCTGTGGACAGGGGAGCTGTGTTGTGTACTGTGGACAGGGGAGCTGTGTTGTGTGTTGTGTATTGTGGACAGGGGAGCTGTGTTGTGTGTTGTGTGCTGTGGACAGGGGAGCTGTGTTGTGTACTGTGGACAGGGGAGCTGTGTTGTGTGCTGTAGACAGGGGAGCTGTGTTGTGTGCTGTGGACAGGGGAGCTGTGTTGTGTGCTGTGGACATGGGAGCTGCGTTGTGTGCTGTGGACAGGGGAGATGTGTTGTGTACTGTGGACAGGGGAGCTGTGTTGTGTGCTGTGGACAGGGGAGCTGTGTTGTGTACTGTGGACAGGGGAGCTGTGTTGTGTACTGTGGACAGGGAAGCTGTGTTGTGTACTGTAGACAGGGGAGCTGTGTTGTGTGCTGTGGACAGGGGAGCTGTGTTGTGTACTGTGGACAGGGGAGATGTATTGTGTGTTGTGTACTGTGGACAGGGGAGCTGTGTTGTGTGTTGTGTGCTGTGGACAGGGGAGCTGTGTTGTGTACTGTGGACAGGGGAGCTGTGTTGTGTACTGTGGACAGGGGAGCTGTGTTGTGTGCTGTGGACAGGGGAGCTGTGTTGTGTGCTGTGGACAGGGGAGCTGTGTTGTGTACTGTGGACAGGGGAGCTGTGTTGTGTGTTGTGTATTGTGGACAGGGGAGCTGTGTTGTGTGTTGTGTGCTGTGGACAGGGGAGCTGTGTTGTGTACTGTGGACAGGGGAGCTGTGTTGTGTGCTGTAGACAGGGGAGCTGTGTTGTGTGCTGTGGACAGGGGAGCTGTGTTGTGTGCTGTGGACAGGGGAGATGTGTTGTGTGCTGTGGACAGGGGAGCTGTGTTGTGTGCTGTGGACAGGGGAGATGTGTTGTGTGTTGTGTACTGTGGACAGGGGAGCTGTGTTGTGTACTGTGGACAGGGGAGCTGTGTTGTGTGTTGTGTACTGTGGACAGGGGAGCTGTGTTGTGTTGTGTGCTGTGGACAGGGGAGATGTGTTGTGTGTTGTGTACTGTGGACAGGGGAGCTGTGTTGTGTACTGTGGACAGGGGAGCTGTGTTGTGTTGTGTGCTGTGGACAGGGGAGCTGTGTTGTGTGCTGTGGACAGGGGAGCTGTGTTGTGTGCTGTGGACAGGGGAGCTGTGTTGTGTACTGTGGACAGGGGAGCTGTGTTGTGTGCTGTGGACAGGGGAGCTGTGTTGTGTACTGTGGACAGGGGAGCTGTGTTGTGTGTTGTGTATTGTGGACAGGGGAGCTGTGTTGTGTACTGTAGACAGGGGAGCTGTGTTGTGTACTGTGGACAGGGGAGCTGTGTTGTGTGCTGTGGACAGGGGAGATGTGTTGTGTACTGTGGACAGGGGAGATGTGTTGTGTACTGTGGACAGGGGAGCTGTGTTGTGTACTGTGGACAGGGGAGCTGTGTTGTGTGCTGTGGACAGGGGAGCTGTGTTGTGTGCTGTGGACATGGGAGCTGCGTTGTGTGCTGTGGACAGGGGAGATGTGTTGTGTACTGTGGACAGGGGAGCTGTGTTGTGTGCTGTGGACAGGGGAGCTGTGTTGTGTACTGTGGACAGGGGAGCTGTGTTGTGTACTGTGGACAGGGAAGCTGTGTTGTGTACTGTAGACAGGGGAGCTGTGTTGTGTGCTGTGGACAGGGGAGCTGTGTTGTGTACTGTGGACAGGGGAGATGTATTGTGTGTTGTGTACTGTGGACAGGGGAGCTGTGTTGTGTGTTGTGTGCTGTGGACAGGGGAGCTGTGTTGTGTACTGTGGACAGGGGAGCTGTGTTGTGTACTGTGGACAGGGGAGCTGTGTTGTGTGCTGTGGACAGGGGAGCTGTGTTGTGTGCTGTGGACAGGGGAGCTGTGTTGTGTACTGTGGACAGGGGAGCTGTGTTGTGTACTGTGGACAGGGGAGCTGTGTTGTGTGCTGTGGACAGGGGAGCTGTGTTGTGTACTGTGGACAGGGGAGCTGTGTTGTGTACTGTGGACAGGGGAGCTGTGTTGTGTACTGTGGACAGGGGAGCTGTGTTGTGTACTGTGGACAGGGGAGCTGTGTTGTGTGCTGTGGACAGGGGAGCTGTGTTGTGTGCTGTGGACAGGGGAGCTGTGTTGTGTACTGTGGACAGGGGAGCTGTGTTGTGTGTTGTGTATTGTGGACAGGGGAGCTGTGTTGTGTGTTGTGTGCTGTGGACAGGGGAGCTGTGTTGTGTACTGTGGACAGGGGAGCTGTGTTGTGTGCTGTAGACAGGGGAGCTGTGTTGTGTGCTGTGGACAGGGGAGCTGTGTTGTGTGCTGTGGACAGGGGAGATGTGTTGTGTGCTGTGGACAGGGGAGCTGTGTTGTGTGCTGTGGACAGGGGAGATGTGTTGTGTGTTGTGTACTGTGGACAGGGGAGCTGTGTTGTGTACTGTGGACAGGGGAGCTGTGTTGTGTGTTGTGTACTGTGGACAGGGGAGCTGTGTTGTGTTGTGTGCTGTGGACAGGGGAGATGTGTTGTGTGTTGTGTACTGTGGACAGGGGAGCTGTGTTGTGTACTGTGGACAGGGGAGCTGTGTTGTGTTGTGTGCTGTGGACAGGGGAGCTGTGTTGTGTGCTGTGGACAGGGGAGCTGTGTTGTGTGCTGTGGACAGGGGAGCTGTGTTGTGTGCTGTGGACAGGGGAGATGTGTTGTGTACTGTGGACAGGGGAGATGTGTTGTGTACTGTGGACAGGGGAGCTGTGTTGTGTACTGTGGACAGGGGAGCTGTGTTGTGTGCTGTGGACAGGGGAGCTGTGTTGTGTGTTGTGGACAGGGGAGCTGTGTTGTGTGTACTGAGCTGTGCTGTGTTGTGTACTGTGGACAGGGAAGCTGTGTTGTGTACTGTGGACAGGGGAGCTGTGTTGTGTGCTGTGGACAGGGGAGATGTGTTGTGTACTGTGGACAGGGGAGCTGTGTTGTGTACTGTAGACAGGGGAGCTGTGTTGTGTACTGTGGACAGGGGAGCTGTGTTGTGTGCTGTGGACAGGGGAGATGTGTTGTGTACTGTGGACAGGGGGGATGTGTTGTGTACTGTGGACAGGGGAGCTGTGTTGTGTACTGTGGACAGGGGAGATGTATTGTGTGTTGTGTACTGTGGACAGGGGAGCTGTGTTGTGTGTTGTGTGCTGTGGACAGGGGAGCTGTGTTGTGTACTGTGGACAGGGGAGCTGTGTTGTGTACTGTGGACAGGGGAGCTGTGTTGTGTGCTGTGGACAGGGGAGCTGTGTTGTGTGCTGTGGACAGGGGAGCTGTGTTGTGTACTGTGGACAGGGGAGCTGTGTTGTGTACTGTGGACAGGGGAGCTGTGTTGTGTGCTGTGGACAGGGGAGCTGTGTTGTGTGCTGTGGACAGGGGAGCTGTGTTGTGTGCTGTGGACAGGGGAGCTGTGTTGTGTACTGTGGACAGGGGAGCTGTGTTGTGTACTGTAGACAGGGGAGCTGTGTTGTGTGCTGTGGACAGGGGAGCTGTGTTGTGTACTGTGGACAGGGGAGATGTATTGTGTGTTGTGTACTGTGGACAGGGGAGCTGTGTTGTGTGTTGTGTGCTGTGGACAGGGGAGCTGTGTTGTGTACTGTGGACAGGGGAGCTGTGTTGTGTACTGTGGACAGGGGAGCTGTGTTGTGTGCTGTGGACAGGGGAGCTGTGTTGTGTGCTGTGGACAGGGGAGATGTGTTGTGTGCTGTGGACAGGGGAGCTGTGTTGTGTACTGTGGACAGGGGAGCTGTGTTGTGTGTTGTGTACTGTGGACAGGGGAGCTGTGTTGTGTACTGTGGACAGGGGAGCTGTGTTGTGTACTGTTGACAGGGGAACTGTGTTGTGTACTGTGGACAGGGGAGCTGTGTTGTGTACTGTGGACAGGGGAGCTGTGTTGTGTGCTGTGGACAGGGGAGATGTGTTGTGTACTGTGGACAGGGGAGATGTGTTGTCTACTGTGGACAGGGGAGCTGTGTTGTGTACTGTGGACAGGGGAGCTGTGTTGTGTACTGTGGACAGGGGAGCTGTGTTGTGTGCTGCGGACAGGGGAGATGTGTTGTGTACTGTGGACAGGGGAGCTATGTTGTGTGCTGTGGACAGGGGAGCTGTGTTGTGTACTGTGGACAGGGGAGCTGTGTTGTGTGTTGTGTATTGTGGACAGGGGAGCTGTGTTGTGTGTTGTGTGCTGTGGACAGGGGAGCTGTGTTGTGTACTGTGGACAGGGGAGCTGTGTTGTGTGCTGTAGACAGGGGAGCTGTGTTGTGTGCTGTGGACAGGGGAGCTGTGTTGTGTGCTGTGGACAGGGGAGATGTGTTGTGTGCTGTGGACAGGGGAGCTGTGTTGTGTGCTGTGGACAGGGGAGATGTGTTGTGTGTTGTGTACTGTGGACAGGGGAGCTGTGTTGTGTACTGTGGACAGGGGAGCTGTGTTGTGTGTTGTGTACTGTGGACAGGGGAGCTGTGTTGTGTTGTGTGCTGTGGACAGGGGAGATGTGTTGTGTGTTGTGTACTGTGGACAGGGGAGCTGTGTTGTGTACTGTGGACAGGGGAGCTGTGTTGTGTTGTGTGCTGTGGACAGGGGAGCTGTGTTGTGTGCTGTGGACAGGGGAGCTGTGTTGTGTGCTGTGGACAGGGGAGCTGTGTTGTGTACTGTGGACAGGGGAGCTGTGTTGTGTGCTGTGGACAGGGGAGCTGTGTTGTGTGCTGTGGACAGGGGAGCTGTGTTGTGTGCTGTGGACAGGGGAGCTGTGTTGTGTACTGTAGACAGGGGAGCTGTGTTGTGTACTGTGGACAGGGGAGCTGTGTTGTGTGCTGTGGACAGGGGAGATGTGTTGTGTACTGTGGACAGGGGAGATGTGTTGTGTACTGTGGACAGGGGAGCTGTGTTGTGTACTGTGGACAGGGGAGCTGTGTTGTGTGCTGTGGACAGGGGAGCTGTGTTGTGTGCTGTGGACATGGGAGCTGCGTTGTGTGCTGTGGACAGGGGAGATGTGTTGTGTACTGTGGACAGGGGAGCTGTGTTGTGTGCTGTGGACAGGGGAGCTGTGTTGTGTACTGTGGACAGGGGAGCTGTGTTGTGTACTGTGGACAGGGAAGCTGTGTTGTGTACTGTAGACAGGGGAGCTGTGTTGTGTGCTGTGGACAGGGGAGCTGTGTTGTGTACTGTGGACAGGGGAGATGTATTGTGTGTTGTGTACTGTGGACAGGGGAGCTGTGTTGTGTGTTGTGTGCTGTGGACAGGGGAGCTGTGTTGTGTACTGTGGACAGGGGAGCTGTGTTGTGTACTGTGGACAGGGGAGCTGTGTTGTGTGCTGTGGACAGGGGAGCTGTGTTGTGTGCTGTGGACAGGGGAGATGTGTTGTGTGCTGTGGACAGGGGAGCTGTGTTGTGTGTTGTGTACTGTGGACAGGGGAGCTGTGTTGTGTGTTGTGTACTGTGGACAGGGGAGCTGTGTTGTGTACTGTGGACAGGGGAGCTGTGTTGTGTACTGTGGACAGGGGAACTGTGTTGTGTACTGTGGACAGGGGAGCTGTGTTGTGTACTGTGGACAGGGGAGCTGTGTTGTGTGCTGTGGACAGGGGAGATGTGTTGTGTACTGTGGACAGGGGAGATGTGTTGTCTACTGTGGACAGGGGAGCTGTGTTGTGTACTGTGGACAGGGGAGCTGTGTTGTGTACTGTGGACAGGGGAGCTGTGTTGTGTGCTGCGGACAGGGGAGATGTGTTGTGTACTGTGGACAGGGGAGCTGTGTTGTGTGCTGTGGACAGGGGAGCTGTGTTGTGTACTGTGGACAGGGGAGCTGTGTTGTGTGTTGTGTATTGTGGACAGGGGAGCTGTGTTGTGTGTTGTGTGCTGTGGACAGGGGAGCTGTGTTGTGTACTGTGGACAGGGGAGCTGTGTTGTGTGCTGTAGACAGGGGAGCTGTGTTGTGTGCTGTGGACAGGGGAGCTGTGTTGTGTGCTGTGGACAGGGGAGATGTGTTGTGTGCTGTGGACAGGGGAGCTGTGTTGTGTGCTGTGGACAGGGGAGATGTGTTGTGTGTTGTGTACTGTGGACAGGGGAGCTGTGTTGTGTACTGTGGACAGGGGAGCTGTGTTGTGTGTTGTGTACTGTGGACAGGGGAGCTGTGTTGTGTTGTGTGCTGTGGACAGGGGAGATGTGTTGTGTGTTGTGTACTGTGGACAGGGGAGCTGTGTTGTGTACTGTGGACAGGGGAGCTGTGTTGTGTGCTGTGGACAGGGGAGCTGTGTTGTGTACTGTGGACAGGGGAGATGTGTTGTGTGCTGTGGACATGGGAGCTGTGTTGTGTACTGTGGACAGGGGAGATGTATTGTGTGTTGTGTACTGTGGACAGGGGAGCTGTGTTGTGTGTTGTGTGCTGTGGACAGGGGAGCTGTGTTGTGTACTGTGGACAGGGGAGCTGTGTTGTGTGCTGTAGACAGGGGAGCTGTGTTGTGTACTGTGGACAGGGGAGCTGTGTTGTGTGTTGTGTACTGTGGACAGGGGAGCTGTGTTGTATGCTGTGGACAGGGGAGCTGTGTTGTGTGCTGTGGACATGGGAGCTGTGTTGTGTGCTGTAGACAGGGGAGCTGTGTTGTGTGCTGTGGACAGGGGAGCTGTGTTGTGTGCTGTGGACAGGGGAGATGTGTTGTGTGCTGTGGACAGGGGAGATGTGTTGTGTGCTGTGGACAGGGGAGCTGTGTTGTGTGCTGTGGACAGGGGAGCTGTGTTGTGTACTGTGGACAGGGGAGCTGTGTTGTGTGTTGTGTACTGTGGACAGGGGAGCTGTGTTGTGTACTGTGGACAGGGGAGCTGTGTTGTTTACTGTGGACAGGGGAGATGTGTTGTGTACTGTGGACAGGGGAGTTGTGTTGTGTACTGTGGACAGGGGAGCTGTGTTGTGTACTGTGGACAGGGGAGATGTGTTGTGTGCTGTGGACAGGTGAGCTGTGTTGTGTGCTGTGGACAGGGGAGCTGTGTTGTGTGCTGTGGACAGGGAAGCTGTGTTGTGTACTGTAGACAGGGGAGCTGTGTTGTGTGCTGTGGACAGGGGAGCTGTGTTGTGTACTGTGGACAGGGGAGATGTATTGTGTGTTGTGTACTGTGGACAGGGGAGCTGTGTTGTGTGTTGTGTGCTGTGGACAGGGGAGCTGTGTTGTGTACTGTGGACAGGGGAGCTGTGTTGTGTACTGTGGACAGGGGAGCTGTGTTGTGTGCTGTGGACAGGGGAGCTGTGTTGTGTGCTGTGGACAGGGGAGATGTGTTGTGTGCTGTGGACAGGGGAGCTGTGTTGTGTACTGTGGACAGGGGAGCTGTGTTGTGTGTTGTGTACTGTGGACAGGGGAGCTGTGTTGTGTACTGTGGACAGGGGAGCTGTGTTGTGTACTGTGGACAGGGGAACTGTGTTGTGTACTGTGGACAGGGGAGCTGTGTTGTGTACTGTGGACAGGGGAGCTGTGTTGTGTGCTGTGGACAGGGGAGATGTGTTGTGTACTGTGGACAGGGGAGATGTGTTGTCTACTGTGGACAGGGGAGCTGTGTTGTGTACTGTGGACAGGGGAGCTGTGTTGTGTACTGTGGACAGGGGAGCTGTGTTGTGTGCTGCGGACAGGGGAGATGTGTTGTGTACTGTGGACAGGGGAGCTGTGTTGTGTGCTGTGGACAGGGGAGCTGTGTTGTGTACTGTGGACAGGGGAGCTGTGTTGTGTGTTGTGTATTGTGGACAGGGGAGCTGTGTTGTGTGTTGTGTGCTGTGGACAGGGGAGCTGTGTTGTGTACTGTGGACAGGGGAGCTGTGTTGTGTGCTGTAGACAGGGGAGCTGTGTTGTGTGCTGTGGACAGGGGAGCTGTGTTGTGTGCTGTGGACAGGGGAGATGTGTTGTGTGCTGTGGACAGGGGAGCTGTGTTGTGTGCTGTGGACAGGGGAGATGTGTTGTGTGTTGTGTACTGTGGACAGGGGAGCTGTGTTGTGTACTGTGGACAGGGGAGCTGTGTTGTGTGTTGTGTACTGTGGACAGGGGAGCTGTGTTGTGTTGTGTGCTGTGGACAGGGGAGATGTGTTGTGTGTTGTGTACTGTGGACAGGGGAGCTGTGTTGTGTACTGTGGACAGGGGAGCTGTGTTGTGTTGTGTGCTGTGGACAGGGGAGCTGTGTTGTGTGCTGTGGACAAGCGAGCTGTGTTGTGTGCTGTGGACAGGGGAGCTGTGTTGTGTACTGTGGACAGGGGAGCTGTGTTGTGTGCTGTGGACAGGGGAGCTGTGTTGTGTGCTGTGGACAGGGGAGCTGTGTTGTGTACTGTAGACAGGGGAGCTGTGTTGTGTACTGTGGACAGGGGAGCTGTGTTGTGTGCTGTGGACAGGGGAGATGTGTTGTGTACTGTGGACAGGGGAGATGTGTTGTGTACTGTGGACAGGGGAGCTGTGTTGTGTACTGTGGACAGGGGAGCTGTGTTGTGTGCTGTGGACAGGGGAGCTGTGTTGTGTGCTGTGGACATGGGAGCTGCGTTGTGTGCTGTGGACAGGGGAGATGTGTTGTGTACTGTGGACAGGGGAGATGTGTTGTGTGTTGTGTACTGTGGACAGGGGAGCTGTGTTGTGTACTGTGGACAGGGGAGCTGTGTTGTGTACTGTAGACAGGGGAGCTGTGTTGTGTACTGTGGACAGGGGAGCTGTGTTGTGTTGTGTACTGTGGACAGGGGAGCTGTGTTGTGTGCTGTGGACAGGGGAGATGTGTTGTGTACTGTGGACAGGGGAGATGTGTTGTCTACTGTGGACAGGGGAGCTGTGTTGTGTACTGTGGACAGGGGAGCTGTGTTGTGTACTGTGGACAGGGGAGCTGTGTTGTGTGCTGCGGACAGGGGAGATGTGTTGTGTACTGTGGACAGGGGAGCTGTGTTGTGTGCTGTGGACAGGGGAGCTGTGTTGTGTACTGTGGACAGGGGAGCTGTGTTGTGTGTTGTGTATTGTGGACAGGGGAGCTGTGTTGTGTGTTGTGTGCTGTGGACAGGGGAGCTGTGTTGTGTACTGTGGACAAGGGAGCTGTGTTGTGTGCTGTAGACAGGGGAGCTGTGTTGTGTGCTGTGGACAGGGGAGCTGTGTTGTGTGCTGTGGACAGGGGAGATGTGTTGTGTGCTGTGGACAGGGGAGCTGTGTTGTGTGCTGTGGACAGGGGAGATGTGTTGTGTGTTGTGTACTGTGGACAGGGGAGCTGTGTTGTGTGTTGTGTACTGTGGACAGGGGAGCTGTGTTGTGTGCTGTGCTGTGGACAGGGGAGCTGTGTTGTGTGCTGTGGACAGGGGAGCTGTGTTGTGTGCTGTGGACAGGGGAGCTGTGTTGTGTACTGTGGACAGGGGAGCTGTGTTGTGTGCTGTGGACAGGTGAGCTGTGTTGTGTGCTGTGGACAGGGGAGCTGTGTTGTGTGCTGTGGACAGGGGAGCTGTGTTGTGTACTGTGGACAGGGGAGATGTGTTGTGTACTGTGGACAGGGGAGCTGTGTTGTGTGCTGTGGACAGGGGAGATGTGTTGTGTACTGTGGACAGGGGAGATGTGTTGTGTACTGTGGACAGGGGAGCTGTGTTGTGTACTGTGGACAGGGGAGCTGTGTTGTGTGCTGTGGACAGGGGAGCTGTGTTGTGTACTGTGGACAGGGGAGATGTGTTGTGTGCTGTGGACATGGGAGCTGTGTTGTGTACTGTGGACAGGGGAGATGTATTGTGTGTTGTGTACTGTGGACAGGGGAGCTGTGTTGTGTGTTGTGTGCTGTGGACAGGGGAGCTGTGTTGTGTACTGTGGACAGGGGAGCTGTGTTGTGTGCTGTAGACAGGGGAGCTGTGTTGTGTACTGTGGACAGGGGAGCTGTGTTGTGTGTTGTGTACTGTGGACAGGGGAGCTGTGTTGTATGCTGTGGACAGGGGAGCTGTGTTGTGTGCTGTGGACATGGGAGCTGTGTTGTGTGCTGTAGACAGGGGAGCTGTGTTGTGTGCTGTGGACAGGGGAGCTGTGTTGTGTGCTGTGGACAGGGGAGATGTGTTGTGTGCTGTGGACAGGGGAGATGTGTTGTGTGCTGTGGACAGGGGAGCTGTGTTGTGTGCTGTGGACAGGGGAGCTGTGTTGTGTACTGTGGACAGGGGAGCTGTGTTGTGTGTTGTGTACTGTGGACAGGGGAGCTGTGTTGTGTACTGTGGACAGGGGAGCTGTGTTGTTTACTGTGGACAGGGGAGATGTGTTGTGTACTGTGGACAGGGGAGTTGTGTTGTGTACTGTGGACAGGGGAGCTGTGTTGTGTACTGTGGACAGGGGAGATGTGTTGTGTGCTGTGGACAGGTGAGCTGTGTTGTGTGCTGTGGACAGGGGAGCTGTGTTGTGTGCTGTGGACAGGGGAACTGTGTTGTGTGCTGTGGACATGGGAGCTGTGTTGTGTACTGTGGACAGGGGAGCTGTGTTGTGTACTGTGGACAGGGGAGCTGTGTTGTATGCTGTGGACAGGGGAGCTGTGTTGTGTACTGTGGACAGGGGAGCTGTGTTGTGTACTGTGGACAGGGGAGCTGTGTTGTGTACTGTGGACAGGGGAGCTGTGTTGTGTACTGTGGACAGGGGAGCTGTGTTGTGTGCTGTGGACAGGGGAGCTGTTGTGTACTGTGGACAGGGGAGATGTGTTGTATGCTGTTGACAGGGGAGCTGTGTTGTGTACTGTGGACAGGGGAGCTGTGTTGTGTACTGTGGACAGGGGAGCTGTGTTGTGTGTTGTGTACTGTGGACAGGGGAGCTGTGTTGTGTACTGTGGACAGGGGAGTTGTGTTGTGTACTGTGGACAGGGGAGCTGTGCCTGCAGGTGTGTGATGTGGGAATGAGCATTGCCATCATTGCTTTCTGAAATGTAAACCCACATTTATTCCCCTGGTCTCAGGCTATATAGGCTTTTCTCAGTGTATACTTATAGCTGCAGGACAGGCGGAGATTACAACCACCTGCGGCTCAGCTGTAAGAAGAGAGAGACAGCAGGACGGTGCTGAGAGGAGAGGCTGGCCATGGTGAGAGGTGAGAGAGGAGAGGCTGGCCATGGCGAGAGGTGAGAGAGGAGAGGCTGGCCATGGTGAGAGGTGAGATGAGAGAGAGGAGAGGCTGGCCATGGTGAGAGGTGAGATGAGAGAGAGGAGAGGCTGGCCATGGTGAGAGGTAAGATGAGAGAGAGGACATAATTACATGGCAGAGCACAGGCTCATCCCTCCCTCCACCATCCCCCCGTAGACGTCTCACTCGGAGAGAAAACAATCTATCAGTCAAAGGTCGGGCCAGACACCAACCTGTACTTAAGAGGCACAAAAGGCTGTAATTGTAAAATGAATACAACAGTAATCTGAATGGTACAACACATCATGGTACAGTAGCTCTAATACTAATGAAAGGTGTCTAGCTAGGGTCAGATACATGTTCGGTAACTCTTTTTCTGTTTGGAGTTGTGACAACAAAAAAAATATGGTCAATAATATCAGTAGCTACATGCAAACAGTTTGAATCCCATGAACATGTTAAAAGCTATGCACTGTAGGCCTGCGTACAAAGGTGTGATACTTCCAGCTATTTTTCACACGTAAATTGGTTGGTTACACTGACTCTTCCACCCTCCTAATGAAGAGAAACTCACTTTCCAAATGTCACTTCATAGACATGAGATGCCACAGAAACCAATAAATAATTCTCAAAATGAATGAAACCCAGAGAAAAGATGCTGCTGCTTTTATAATGAATATCCAAAGCAATATTTTATTGCTATTCGAATCCTCTGGCCCATAGACAGTGTGTCATATTCCCCAGAGTAGGTGTTTTAATATCCTTCTAAATGAATATCTACAGCAGGTTTATATCTATCCTCTATCTCACATTCTATGCTTCCATATCTGCGGAGGGGTTGACTTTGATGGGACACTAGTGAATAATGATTTCAAACCACTGCTACTGTACGATGCTGTTTATATTTTGTATCAACAGGGGTTAGGTAATGATTCATATTTCCAGTTCAATTGCTGTTGAAAATTGCATGGGAGATGGAGAGTTGTATATAACAGTTAGAGTTTGCCTGCCGCCCACATCCTTTCTCCTAACAGAGGGAAGGTCAACAACATATTTGACTTAATGGGATTTTAATTCCCTCTCAACAGTATTTACATTTCTGTAACCTCCCCTAGTCGTGTCTGAAAACACCCCTCTCAACTGCAGCCGAGTGCTGTTTTGTGCCTTTAACAGTCAGGCCCTCAGATTCTTAGCTCGCCCATCGGTTGGCTGTAGTGTTTGAGCAGCCCCATGGGTATGTGAGGAGAACAAAGGACTGCTGAAGCTCAAACCCTCTCTGAGCTCTGTTTTGTCTCGTCCGGCTGGTCGGCTCTGCTCACCTCAGTGGCCTGAGACGGTAGATAGCCCCCCAGGGTGTGTGGGGCGTACGTGTGCTGCCGTTTATCTGAATGGAGTCTGACAACAGGCTCTCGGCTACACAGCACATCAATATTAAAGGCAGGCTGAGAGCCGAGAGCAGACACCTTCAGGAGCCACCTGATGGCCCCCGCCACGTAAACACACACACAAATGCGTGCACGAACATGCGCACACACACACACACACACACACCTGAGGTCCCCCTGCAAGGTCATAGGAGGACACTGTTTTATCAGCTGCTACTTTGTCTGAATGACACAACCTAAAACACAGTGCTAGGAGGACACATACAACCCCTCCTCTGTTTTGAAAATATGGTTAACTTGGACAACGTTCATCATGTCCCTGTATAGTTTACATTACAAGTAAGGGCACAGCACTCCACTCCCCTCCTCCACTAAGCCAATGGGCTTTTGTGCATGAAGAACCCAACATTTCAATGACACTCTATTTCCCTCACTGTGTACTTAACGACAGCAGCACGCCTTGTTGAAGAGATGTTTCCAGAAGGTCTCATCTATTACATTTCAATCACTGACAGCTACTTGACACAACTGAACTAATCGCCAACAACAGGTGGACTCCGAGTCAGAAACCCTCCACTGCAGCCTTGGAGCTGAGTCCTACTGCAGTACCTGCCTGCTCCATGCAGCCAGCCCTGGGCTGCAGGCACCACTGGTCTCCAGAGCGGATCATTAGGTGCTCAACTCAGCATTCAGGAAGCGGCCCCTTTCTCCTCTCTCCCTCAGTGACTACATAACTAGATGTCTCATTAAATCACACAACGGAGCACTAAACAGGGCTCAGTACACCGTTGGGCCAATAAGGTGCTAAGTGAAGCAGTCTGCGGCGCCTTGCGAGATGCACCGAGCGAGACCACATCCAAAAACAAACATGCAGTCCCCACTCTGTCAGTCCATTAGCAGGAGACAACAACGTGCTTGGTGATTGGCCAGGGTAATGGGGAATGACTTCCTGTTTACTCCTGAGAGCTCTAGTGGGGACAAGTAGCTAGTCTCCAAGCACTAATCCAGTGTCTTTTCATGTTGGGGCGGATGGATAGATGTTGTGGTGTGGTGTGATGGTGTACTCCCTCATCAGGAGCTGCAGTTCGGCTGTAATCTTTCCCACTTGTGTGTGAAGGTGGAGAGATTGGAGGCGGAGAGAGGCGATATTAATTTCCTGCTTTTTGGCAGGGAGCCCCCGGTGGCTCCACTGGGACTCTAGCTCTAAAGCCTGTATTGTGCTGGAGCTGCTACTGCTTCTCACACAGCCCAGCTGCTATTGAAATGAGGAGGTCCTCTGAGCTTCTGTTGCCTAACAGTCCTTGTTGTACGAGGAGGAGGCAGCTCTCATCATGGCCATGCAGGGACAGTGTTTGATATCAGCGCATGTACACTCAGTGTACAAACCATTTAGAGCATGACATAGACACTTTCTATGTCATAGACTGACCAGGTGATTCCTTATTGATGTCACTTGTTAAATCCACATTTAAATGAGTGTAGATGAAGGGGAGGAGACAGGTTAAAGAATGATTTTCAAGCCTTCAGACTATTGTGACATGGATTGTGCATGTGGGCCATTTGGAGGGTGAATGGGCAAGACAAAAGAGTGTGTCAGCAACTGTAACACTGCTGGGTTTTAATTTTGTTTACTCCTTTTTCTCCCCAATCATATGCAGCATATACCACATGGAAGTGTAGCAGAGTGTGATCAGGGTCAGAGGGGAATCTCACCGACCCTGAATATTGGTCATTACCTATAGGGTCCATACACAGTCACTTATAATAACCATGTCCTGTCCCTCATCTTATCCTAAACCTTCCTGAAGATACCTGTCCTCCCCATGAACATCACTGTGGCAGTTATATTAGTTATCACATCAAACCCAGCACAGGGAAATCCACTGTGAGGTTTCAATAAACCTCCATTAGTTTCAATCACAACCTCTCTCTATGAGAGGAATGGGAGTGATACAGAGTGAGGAGAACGCTGTGCACTGAAACATGTCATCTGTCATGCCTGGACGCGTGCCACCTCCCCTCACTCACTCTTACATGAGGTGACGGCTGAGCCAGAGCTGTCACCACTATACTTCAACATAGCAACATACTGTGCTGTGGCCATGTGCCTTGTCAATGGGATAATTATTGGCTATCAACATAATAAACAAAAATCCACATGGCCAAATCACAAACACAAACTGTCGCTAAATGTGATCTGTCCTAACACCCTGATTCCACTTCCCTCCCATACTGTCTGCAGTTCTGTGTGATATCATACTCTTTCCCTTCCCCCAGTTAGAGTCCACCTAGCTTGGGTTAAGAAAACAGAGCAGCTCCTAGTCCTAGTGTCCACCCAGTCCAGCTGCTCTGTCTGTCTGTCCAGCCTGAGGACTGGCTACCCCTTCATGGGCTGTGTTTATACAGGAATCCCAATTTGGATATTTTTTTGACCAATCACATAAAGTCTTTTCACATCAGATCTTTTTCAGAGCTGATCTGATTGGTCAAAAGACCAATTAGTGAAAATAAATATAATATTTGGGCTGCCTGTGTAAACGCAGCCATGGTGCCTCGCCTTCTGTTCACAAGTACTCTGTGTTTGCTCTTCATTCCAGCACTCTGTGCCGCCAACTGGTCCCTCTCTTCATTCCTTTACCGTGTTGGACTGAGGCCAAGTCTTCCAGAACTTAACTAATGTTCCCCTCCCACTTCCATCTCTCCGAGGTAAGAGCAGTCTCCTCACCTGGAGACAGAGGGGTCTGTGTGCAATCTGTTCATCTCAGGCGTGCTCCCGCACCAACCCTGTTGTTTTATTCACCAGAATCTGCATTATTCATGACAATTTAGTCGTGCGCAAGTCAATGGAAGAAAATGACAAGCAATATTATAAGCAAGGTTGAGCTCCATCCTCAAAGAAAACATGATGAACAAAACACAGTGAAGGAATTCATCTGCTTAAATAAACATCTGTATGATTCATTGGTGCAGCGTTGTGTTGGGCAGATAGATAAACAGGTTGAAGGCAGGACTCTCCTTTGTTTCCGCACAGCTGCTTCTGCTCAGGGGAAAAATGACTGAAAATTGGGAGCAGCACTACTGTCTGTCTTTAAGAGGAGAAGCACTACTGTCTGTCTGTATTTAAGAGGAGAAGCAGTACTGTCTGTCTGTCTTTAAGAGGAGAAGCACTACTGTCTGTCTGTCTTTAAGAGGAGAAGCAGTACTGTCTGTCTGTCTTTAAAAGGAGAGGCAGTACTGTCTGTCTGTCTTTAAAAGAAGAAGCAGTACTGTCTGTCTGTCTTTAAAAGGAGAGGCAGTACTGTCTGTCTGTCTTTAAGAGAAGAAGCAGTACTGTCTGTCTGTCTTTAAAAGGAGAGGCAGTACTGTCTGTCTGTCTTTAAAAGGAGAGGCAGTACTGTCTGTCTGTCTGTAAGAGGAGAGACTACTGTTTGTCTATCTGTAAGAGAGCCACTTCTGTCTGTCTTTAAGAGGAGAAGCACTACTGTATGTCTGTCTTTAAGAGGAGAAGCAGTACTGTCTGTCTGTCTTTAAAAGGAGAGGCAGTACTGTCTGTCTGTCTTTAAGATAAGAAGCAGTACTGTCTGTCTGTCTTTAAAAGGAGAGGCAGTACTGTCTGTCTGTCTTTAAGAGAAGAAGCAGTACTGTCTGTCTGTCTTTAAAAGGAGAGGCAGTACTGTCTGTCTGTCTGTAAGAGGAGATACTACTGTTTGTCTATCTGTAAGAGAGCCACTTCTGTCTGTCTTTAAGAGGAGAAGCACTACTGTCTGTCTGTCTTTAAGAGGAGAAGCACTACTGTCTGTCTGTCTTTAAAAGGAGAGGCAGTACTGTCTGTCTGTCTTTAAGAGGAGAAGCAGTACTGTCTGTCTGTCTTTAAAAGGAGAGGCAGTACTGTCTGTCTGTAAGAGAAGAAGCAGTACTGTCTGTCTGTCTTTAAAAGGAGAGGCAGTACTGTCTGTCTGTCTTTAAGAGAAGAAGCAGTACTGTCTGTCTGTCTTTAAAAGGAGAGGCAGTACTGTCTGTCTGTCTGTCTGTAAGAGGAGAGACTACTGTCTGTCTGTCTGTAAGAAAGGTACTTCTGTCTGTCTTTAAGAGGAGAGGCAGTACTGTCTGTCTGTCTTTAAGAGAAGAAGCAGTACTGTCTGTCTGTCTGTAAGAGGAGAGGCAGTACTGTCTGTCTGTCTTTAAGAGGAGAAGCACTACTGTCTGTCTGTCTTTAAGAGAAGAAGCAATACTGTCTGTCGGTCTTTAAAAGGAGAGGCAGTACTGTCTGTCTGTCTGTAAGAGGAGAGACTACTGTCTGTCTGTCTGTCTGTAAGAGAGCCACTTCTGTCTGTCTTTAAGAGGAGAGGCAGTACTGTCTGTCTGTAAGAGGAGAGGCAGTACTGTCTGTCTGTAAGAGGAGAGGCAGTACTGTCTGTCTGTAAGAGGAGAGGCAGTACTGTCTGTCTGTCTGTAAGAGGAGAGACTACTGTTTGTCTATATGTAAGAGAGCCACTTCTGTCTGTCTTTAAGAGGAGAAGCACTACTGTCTGTCTGTCTTTAAGAGGAGAAGCACTACTGTCTGTCTGTCTTTAAAAGGAGAGGCAGTACTGTCTGTCTGTCTTTAAGAGGAGAAGCAGTACTGTCTGTCTGTCTTTAAAAGGAGAGGCAGTACTGTCTGTCTGTAAGAGAAGAAGCAGTACTGTCTGTCTGTCTTTAAAAGGAGAGGCAGTACTGTCTGTCTGTCTTTAAGAGAAGAAGCAGTACTGTCTGTCTGTCTTTAAAAGGAGAGGCAGTACTGTCTGTCTGTCTGTCTGTAAGAGGAGAGACTACTGTCTGTCTGTCTGTAAGAAAGGTACTTCTGTATGTCTTTAAGAGGAGAGGCAGTACTGTCTGTCTGTCTTTAAGAGAAGAAGCAGTACTGTCTGTCTGTCTGTAAGAGGAGAGGCAGTACTGTCTGTCTGTCTGTCTTTAAGAGGAGAAGCACTACTGTCTGTCTGTCTTTAAGAGAAGAAGCAGTACTGTCTGTCTGTCTTTAAAAGGAGAGGCAGTACTGTCTGTCTGTCTGTCTGTAAGAGGAGAGACTACTGTCTGTCTGTCTGTAAGAAAGGTACTTCTGTCTGTCTTTAAGAGGAGAGGCAGTACTGTCTGTCTGTCTTTAAGAGAAGAAGCAGTACTGTCTGTCGGTCTTTAAAAGGAGAGGCAGTACTGTCTGTCTGTCTGTAAGAGGAGAGACTACTGTCTGTCTGTCTGTCTGTAAGAGAGCCACTTCCGTCTGTCTTTAAGAGGAGAGGCAGTACTGTCTGTCTGTAAGAGGAGAGGCAGTACTGTCTGTCTGTAAGAGGAGAGGCAGTACTGTCTGTCTGTAAGAGGAGAGGCAGTACTGTCTGTCTTTAAGAGGAGAGGCACTACTGTCTGTCTGTCTTTAAAAGGAGAGGCAGTACTGTCTGTCCGTCTTTAAGAGAAGAAGCAGTACTGTCTGTCTGTCTTTAAAAGGAGAGGCAGTACTGTCTGTCTGTCTGTAAGAGGAGAGACTACTGTTTGTCTATCTGTAAGAGAGCCACTTCTGTCTGTCTTTAAGAGGAGAAGCACTACTGTCTGTCTGTCTTTAAGAGGAGAAGCACTACTGTCTGTCTGTCTTTAAGAGGAGAAGCAGTACTGTCTGTCTGTCTTTAAGAGGAGAAGCAGTACTGTCTGTCTGTCTTTAAAAGGAGAGGCAGTACTGTCTGTCTGTCTTTAAGAGAAGAAGCAGTACTGTCTGTCTGTCTGTAAGAAAGGTACTTCTGTCTGTCTTTAAGAGGAGAGGCAGTACTGTCTGTCTTTAAGAGGAGAGGCAGTACTGACTGTCTTTAAGAGGAGAAGCACTACTGTCTGTCTGTCTTTAAGAGGAGAAACAGTACTGTCTGTCTGTCTGTAAGAGGAGAGGCAGTACTGTCTGGCTGTCTTTAAGAGGAGAAGCAGTACTGTCTGTCTGTCTTTAAGAGGAGAAGCAGTACTGTCTGTCTGTCTTTAAAAGGAGAGTCAGTACTGTCTGTCTGTCTTTAAGAGAAGAAGCAATACTGTATGTCGGTCTTGAAACGGAGAGGCAGTACTGTCTGTCTGTCTGTAAGAGGAGAGACTACTGTCTGTCTGTAAGAGGGCCACTTCTGTCTGTCTTTAAGAGGAGAGGCAGTACTGTCTGTCTGTAAGAGGAGAGGCAGTACTGTCTGTCTGTAAGAGGAGAGGCAGTACTGTCTGTCTGTAAGAGGAGAGGCAGTGCTGTCTGTCTGTAAGAGGAGAGGCAGTACTGTCTGTCTGTAAGAGGAGAGGCAGTACTGTCTGTCTGTAAGAGGAGAGGCAGTACTGTCTGTCTGTAAGAGGAGAGGCACTTCTGTCTGTCTGTAAGAGGAGAGGTAGTACTGTCTGTCTGTCTGTCTGTAAGAGGAGAGGCAGTACTGTCTCTCTGTAAGAGGAGAGGCACTTCTGTCTGTCTGTAAGAGGAGAGGCACTTCTGTCTGTCTGTAAGAGGAGAGGCAGTACTGTCTGTCTGTAAGAGGAGAGGCACTTCTGTCTGTCTGTAAGAGGAGAGGCACTACTGTCTGTCTGTAAGAGGAGAAGCACTACTGTCTGTATGTCTTTATGAGGAGAGGCACTACTGCCTGTATGTCTTTATGAGGAGAGGCACTACTGTCTGTCTGTCTTTAAGAGGAGAGGCACTACTGTCTGTCTGTCTGTCTGTCTGACTGTCTGTCTGTCTGTCTGTCTGTCTGTCTGTCTGTCTGTCTGTCAGAGAAGAGGCACTACTGTCTGTATGTCTTTAAGAGGAGAGGCACTACTGTCTGTCTGTCTGTCTGTCTGTCTGTCTGTCTGTCTGTCTGTCTGTCTGTCTGTCTGTCTGTCTGTCTGTCAGAGAAGAGGCAGTACTATCTGATGTCTTAAAGAGAAAGGTAATGTTTCTACTCAACACATAGAGGGGAGGTGTCAGTTAAAATGTGAAAAATAAGACTCCTAATTTGGTATCGAAACGTGTCTCTGTTCATTAAGATTTGTTCTTTATAGCCCCCTGACTAATTAATATGGCGCAAGGTGGTCTTCTTGAACTCTGCATTAAAAAGTATTTCTGTGCATCAGGCCTTTTAATCCTGGCGACGATAGATATGTTAAGGGATCATACAGTACATGTATAATTGAACAGTGTTCTCTTTATTATTGCAGGTGAAAAATGAATTCTTTATCACGTCTCCCGGCTTTGAACCGAAACAGCTCCTCCCCAAACAGTTGAAAGGTAGCTACTGCATGATCCCATCTCTTTAAAACCATGTCTCAGTGGAACCCTAGATAAAAGTCATCCCTCTCCATCTGTCACTCATACCCAACCACAGGGTTGGGAGAGTATTCCTTGTTGGCAATGAATAATATGATGAGTATGTCATCAGCTGCACGTCCCATTTCTCCATACCTCCCTCCCTCCCTCCCTCCCTCCCTCCCTCCCTCCCTCCCTCCCTCCCACCCATCCCACTCCCTCCCTCCCTCCCATCCCTCCCTCCCTCCCTCCCTCCCTCCCTCCCTCCCTCCCTCCCTCCCTCCCTCCCTCCCTCCCTCCCTCCCTCCCTCCCTCCCTCCCTCCCTCCCTCCCATCCCTCTCCCTCCCTCCCTCCCATCCCTCTCCCTCCCTCCCTCCCTCCCATCCCACTCCCTCCCTCCCTCCCTCCCATCCATCCATCCCTCCCATCCCTCTCCCTCCCTCTCACCCTGCCCACCATTATTGGACATCTAATTGATTGATTCATACTTCCGCACCATGTGAGTGTACCATTAAGATGTGGTACTTCGTGGCGTTATCTCGGTGTGATAACCTATTCACTCTATCTGCGTTAGATGAGATCACAGCTGTGACTCATCATCTGGAGGAATCTCATTACAATCTCTTGGATGGAAGGTGTCTTTTCTCTGACCCCTTTTCTTCCACCCAGTACTCTGGTGCAAAGATTTACAACCCCAGTCCCCTGCAGTAAAGAAAGGGTGGGCTGGGTCGCTCAGCTCCTGGTTGGCTCAGGTTCTAATCTCTATCTGGAACGAACTGTGAGTCTGAAAGAGACTGTGGGTCAAGGGAAGAGAACGGCAGGTTATGGAATGAACACACGCATGCGAGCACGCAAACATATTCTTACACTCGCACACATACTCCACAACCTTCCAGCTTTGTGGGTCAGTGGCTGCTTGCTATTGATCTTTAGACATTACAGTGAATAAAAACACCTTTGCCCTGACAGCAACTTGGCTGTTTCTGTCCTCGCCCCACGATGAGGTTGACCTTAAACTAATTCTGTGTGAATGAATGCAGTGGTGTGGAATAGGGCAAGCCACTCGGCGCCATCCTTCCTGATTTATAACAGATATCCTCCCTACAGATTGATTTATTCTACAGTTAGAGTATATTTTCCTCAGAGACACACTATAGCAATCTCCTCTAAGAGGCTCTGGATGGCTACATGATACTAGGGCTGCATCATAAATGGCACCCTATTCCCTTTATAATGCACTACTTTTGACCAGGGCCCATAGGGCTACATAGGGCTCTGGTCAAAAGTAGTGCACTATAGGGAATAGGGTGCAGTTTGGGATGCAGCTTCGGAGCTCCCAAGGGCATTCTGATACCAGGGGCTTAAGGGCAGGCATGAGAAAACATGTCCAATCAAGGTGTGAGTGTGTAAGGCACCAACACCAACACTACCTGACCTCTGTGGAAGCGTGGTGAATCATATTTCTCCTCTTAGTTGTAAAGTGCTGAGGTAGTGAAAAGCAGGGAGTGTACAGTAGGGTACAATGGGCCTTTGTGTCACCGGGTATTCTGGGTAATAGGATTGGTTGAGGAGCTGAATGTATCATGGTAATCTGGTGAACTGGGAAAGAGAAATGTGATTGGTACAATCTTCTTAGGGCCTTTTTCCCTGGTTCAGTAGAAATGTTCTATTTTTATACTACAGGTCTAGGATGAGAGGTCTAGGATGAGAGGTCTAGGATGAGAGGTCTAGGATGAGAGGTCTAGGATGAGAGGTCTAGGATGAGAGGTCTAGGATGAGAGGTCTAGGATGAAAGGTCTTGGATGAAAGGTCTAGGATGAAAGGTCTAGGATGAAAGGTCTAGGATGAAAGGTCTAGGATGAGAGGTCTAGGATGAAAGGCCTAGGATGAAAGGTCTAGGATGAAAGGTCTAGGATGAAAGGTCTAGGATGAGAGGTCTAGGATGAAAGGTCTAGGATGAGAGGTCTAGGATGAAAGGTCTAGGATGAAAGGTCTAGGATGAAAGGTCTAGGATGAAAGGTCTAGGATGAAAGGTCTAGGATGAGAGGTCTAAGATGAAAGGTCTAGGATGAGAGGTCTAGGATGAAAGGTCTAGGATGAAAGGTCTAGGATAAGAATTCTAGGATGAGTTTTTCTTCATGCTTCTTATATTAATTTCCTCTTGTCACACAGTGAACTGTGTTCCTGTGGATAATGACATATCCAAAAGCCTTTCATTTTCAGCCGTCTGATAACATAACGTAGTAGCTCCAAGAACAGAATATCGTCCTTTGCAATCGTTTTGTCTGCAGGACTTCTCTGATGTGTATCTGGGATTCAGTATTTCAACACTATATCTAACATCTTTTTTTACCAGTCTTGTTTGGAGTCACAACTAAATGGTTGATCTGAAACATACAGTAGTTCTCAACAATTAGATTGTGCATTGTTGACAAACGGTCTTTAAACCGCTTAAGGATCGTACCCTTTTTTTCAATTTTTCATCTAAAATGACCCAAATCTAACTGCCTGTAGCTCAGGACCTGAAGCAAGGATATGCATATTCTTGATACCATTTGAAAGGAAACACTTTGACGTTTGTGGAAATGTGAAATTAATGTAGGAGAACATAACACATTAGATCTGGTTAAAGTGTGTTTTTTTGTTGTTATTTTTTGTTCCATCGTCTTTGAAATACAAGAGAAGCCATACTTTCAGATAGGAGTCTAGGTGTAATTTAGATTTTGGCCACCAGATGGCAGCAGCGTGTGTGCAAAGTTTCAGACTCATCCAGTGAAGAATTAAATTACTGCTCAATATTTTGTATCAAGTCTGACAGGAGTTTTCCCAAATGTGCCGAATTGATACATTTTCAAGTACATAACTATAGAGAACACACACAAATGCTATGGTAATACAAATGTTAAGTTTACACACTCCCAGAAATGTTATACATGATGGTTCATTAGCTTATACACTAACTTTCACACATCTAGATGGCCGGGTGGAGTGGTGTGGAGTCAAAGACAGCAGCGGGGTCAAACTGTAGACACCAGTTAATACATTTGAACATAAAAATGTATCTTATCAAACAAAACTATGCTACATTTTATCTCTGTGGCCCTCAGGATAACAAATCAGAGCAAGATTACATTATTTACGAGGTGAATGTATTAAACCAGTTGCCGTGATAAGTTTTTTGTTCTTGTGCACTCTCCTCAAACAATAGCATGGTATTTTCTCACTGTAATAGCTACTGTTAATTGAATACTGTAGTTAGATTGGCAAGAATTTAAGCTTTCTGCCCATATAAGACATGTCTATGTCCCGGAAAGTTGGCTGTTGTATACAATGTCATTTTAGTCACATTAGCGCACATTAGCAACAACCGTCCCGGTTTAAGGACACCCATCCCATAGAGGTTAAACTAGCACCCAAACAAGAAAAAGTTATTAGCGTGTCAGTCTGATTATAGTGTTTGTCACAGTTAGACTGCTGCTATTGGAGTGTTTCTGTTGGGGTGTTTCTCACCTTTCCATCATGTTTTCTCTCAGCACAGCACACACTGCCGATGTGCACACTACAGAGAGTACGGGGCCATCTGCTTCAAAGCCTTCTCCTGTTTCCCCCCCTCTCTCCTTTTAGCAGGTATCTTTTATCCTCTTAACTGAATTAATGCAGTGGCTCTTTCTCTCAGTACAGCTGTAACATCTGCTCTACCAAGGCTGCCGGGCCAGTCGGTTCAAGAGGGAGAAGAGGCAGGAAGAAGCACGAGCCAAAAAAGTTAGATCTGATAACATGGAGGTTTTGGATTTTGTTACTTTGGCCCTGAATTGATAGATTCCTCAAAGCGTTTATCTAAGAAAAGTGTTTACAAACAAAACAAAAAATCTTCTTCCCTCCTTTGTGTTTTAAGTTAACCATAACAAAAGAAAGACTCCTTTCAGATGACATATTTGGCAGTGATGCCACTGTCAGCTGGGCAATGCCAAAGACGATTTCTAAAAAGCTATTCAAGAATGAATTCTGGGAATTAATCTCCTCTGTCACCACTAGTATGGATAGCTCCTCTGATTTTGGTGTTGTATATCAACTATATGTGCTGTATTATTATGTGCTGTGATGGCTATTCAATGTCAGAGTCACCCAAAGGTCAAGAGCCAATCGTAGTGTGGATTGTTCAGGGCCTGTTTGGGATAAGAGGGTTGAAAGACCCAGAGGTTGAGATGGAGGGCAGGGTCCGCTGAGACTGCTGGTGGTTAGAATGAGAATGAGACAGGACAGGATAACCATTTGAAGTGATAGAGTAAGCATAGGGAAACTTTATATATGTATTCCATATCCATGTACACCACCGGTCAATTTGATCACCCTAATGTAAGGAGGACATTTAAAAAGCCTTCTGAAGATTGTCATTTCCACTTTGACATGTCAGACTTGATTTTCCCTTACAGAAAAGATATCAACCCCTACAAAAATGCCCATTAATTATAACCAACATGATAATTAACATTCCCTGTTACCGCAGGATCATTTAACAGCTGTAGCAAACTGGCTCAAATTAAGATCCTACATCTGTAATGTTTCAACCATTTATTCCACATTTCCCACTGCAATATAAGAGGAATGGACAAGAATAAGGTTTAAGATATTAAAGTTGATGGACAAATTAAGTAGATATCCAGTCACTGGAGAGGAGGGTAGACTGTGTAGGAAGCATCTGAACAGGGCCTCAGATCCAAACTGAAATGCATTCCTAGAATGTGGACTGTGTACTGTGCAGTGTAGAGATACAGGGGAGTGGGCATATCAAAGGAGATTATGAAGGTTGTCTTCCTTATCATACTGTGTTTACCAGGGGAAAGGGAGACACAGGGGAGTGGGGATATCAAAGGAGATTATGAAGGTTGTCTTCCTTATCATACTGTGTTTACAAGAGGAAAGGGAGTCTTCCTGTATGCTACAGATTGGCCTTCTCTATCCCTGACAACAAGGGACCGGACAGACACAGAAGCATTCCTTTAGTCGGTTGGGCCTTGAGTTACCCTGAAAGTATTGACCATGAGACACTGGGAAGGAATAATCATAGATCTACACAGACAGACACTTTGATACATCTCAAAGCCTCGACTGGAGCAACAGAGTGTGAAAACAGCTATATTTAGGACTCTCTTGTTGAAAATTCTGCTTTGTTCCCAACAAACTAGACCATTGAATTTTTTTTATTGTGTGTATCATGCATATTAATTGTTATGTTGTTTAATGCTGTTATTGTGTTCTGAGAAGAAGTCCTTTCAGAGAGCCTCCTCCCAGCTGCACTAATTTCAGTTGAGAGGAGAGAGTGTTGGCTGCCAGTCAGTCGCCTGCCCGCCAGTCTGCATGGTTTTGTGTCGCTGTATTACGAGAACATTAATAGCATTAGAGAGGCGAGAATTGAAAAGGGCAGCTTCGCCCTCAAGATGCAGTAGCCTGATAACAGCACACACAGATGACATGACATCAGAGAATGTGCTAAAGTGTTTCATGGTCCAGATGTCTTGATCTGCCTATATCACAACATACAGCCCAATGCTTTTACACTGAGCGTAGGCTATAGGCAATAGGCATTGTTAGCTACAGGCAGGAGTGTGGGATAGTAGAGGAGGAAGTAGATATTTGTAATGTAGTTTAGGGCTCATCATTGTATTCACAGTAGGACAGTTATACAGTTAGTTATACAGTGCCATGCACTTTAGGAGTAAGATGAACCTGGATATCCAAAGTGATTCCTGAGCTGAATATGTGGAACTAACTCCCTCCACCTTTGCTACTGCCCTGGATAAGAGTTCATACACATGCTTAAAGATCTAATTAGGTCTTCTTGAGATATTATTCACCCTAGTGTCATTATTAATGGTTACACTCCTCACAGCCAGTAGCCATATTATCATCATAGACAAAAGAATATTAGCATTGACACTGATGACCTTGGCAAAACATTCAGATGAAGATATCTCTCTGTCTTATGATTGTATCTTTTTCCTGTATGCAATCTAATGTAAGATCCTCAGGGCCAAACGTCTACAGTATAGGCTTACAGCTGACTAGATATTGTTACACAATATAATGTGCTTAAACATGTGTCAGAATCGTTCCATGTTAAAAATAAAATAAACCATTGAAGGGCTATAATCCCACAGTCACAGTGCATAAAGATGCTGCTGTCTATTCTCTAGGATGATGCAAGTAAGTATTGTGCCTGGAGAAGAGGGGGTCGCAGCTAAAGATGTATTATGCAGAGTGAGTTACATTATTAAGGAATGAATAACTCAATAAATCTCATAGCAATGATGATCCAAGCATCTGAGAAGAGACCGATTGGAATTACAGGTTCATAAGTGATTGGTGAAGTAAAACCATAGAGATATGCCATAGAGATATGAAATAGATAAAACATTTGAATTCCTTTGTTTGTACAGAATAGTGAGACAATTCCTTGCTGTTGAGACCAGTGCCATACAAGGTATTTGTTAGGATGACTGGAGGAACCACATAGGCATCTTAAATGTTTCAGTAGCTATCGCTTAAAGTTTTAAACAAAGACCAAGCACAGAGATGTGACTGCTGATTACCATGCATTTACATAATCATAGAAAGGTACCCTGCCAATGTGCCGTGCTGTGACTATTCCTTTGGATATTAAAAACAAAAAACGATGTTTTAAGTGAGAATAGGCATTGGTCTGAAGCCAAAAAAAGACAGGAAATTCACATGAGCACCATAATGTCTATCCCATGCTCTTCCAAGGTTTTCCAGCACACAGCTGTGACCTACTACTGTAGCTATGTTGGTATTGCACTTTAAACTATGTGTAGGCAGGTTGAATAGGATTCAAACCTTCTCAAACAGCCTAATTCATGCTCTTAGAGGTAGTTCCACAATAATGTGATTTGTACTGCACACAAGGTATAGTATTGGATTCTTCACACACCACAGTAAAACATGGTCCCATTAGGCAACCTTTTCATGCTTTTTTATTATTAAATGAAGGCAAACTTTGCTTTTATAATTACAAGACCCTCAGGCTTGATTGAGCTGTTTTGTTTTGTAATAATGTGGTGCATGCATGTATTTCCTTAAACCCAGTGATTTAAAGTGCTTGTATAAAAATACTTGAAAGTACTACTTAAGTCGTTTTGGGGGGTATCTGTACTTTACTTTGCTGTTATATTTTTTTATAACTTTCACTTTTACTTCACAACATTCCTAAAGAAAATAATGTACTTTTTACTCCATACATTTTCCCTGACACCCAAAAGTACTTGTTACATTTTGAATGCTGAGCAGGACGGGAAAATTGTCAAATTCATGCACTTATCAAGAGAACATCCCTGGTCATCCCTACTGTCTCTGATCTGGCAGATTCACTAAACACACATGCTTTGTTTGTAAATGATGTCTGAGTGTTGGAGTGTGTTTTATTTTTTTTTAATGTAATACAAGAGGGGCTCTCGAGTGGCGCAGTGGTCTAAGGCACTGCATCGCAGTGCTAGAGGCATCACTACAGACCCTGGTTTGTTCCCGGGCTGTATCACAACCGGCCGTGATCGGGAGTCTCATACAACGGTGTAAAATTGGCCCAATATCGTCCGGGTTAGGGGAGGGTTTGGTCATGGTGCTCTAGCAACTTCTTGTGGCGGGCTGGGCGCCTGCAGGCAGACCTCGGTCGTAGGTGAACAGTGTTTCCTCTGACACGTTGGTGCGACTGGCTTCCGGATTAATCAGGCAGGAGTTAAGAAGCGCGGTTTGGTGGGTCATGTATTGGAGGATGCATGACTCAACCTTTGCCTCCCGAGCCCTTTGGGGAGTTGCAGTGATGAGGCAAGATCAAACTTGGGAAGAAAAATGGGGTAAAAACAAAAAAATATATAAAACAATACAAGAAAATGGTGCCGTTTGCTTAATATAAGGAATTTGTAAATTTGTATATTTAAGCAATTACATTTACTGTAACTTAACTATATTTAAAACCAAAAACTTTTAGACTTTTACTCAAGTAGTATTTTACTGGGTGACTTTTCACTTTTTGAGTCTTTTTTTATTAAGGTATCTTTACTTTTACTCAAGTATGATAATTGGGTACTTTTTCCACCACTGCTTAAACCTTTATTTTAGCAATACATGTCATTGAAAAAAATAACCATAATAACATCCTTTTTTGGTCAACAGGTGTTATGTTATGTTGGACACAGTAGCTCAGATATAATAGAGCCTGTCTACATTCCTGATTTCTGTAACTGTTAGCCTATCTGAGTCATTTTGACGTAAGCTCAGAACCACTTGTGTTTCAAACATGGTCGTGTTTTATCAATTGCTGTGCTGATCAATGGACAGTTCATTACCGTTGTCAAAATAATATGCCGCTTAAAGTGATGTTGCTACTTAAATACCTTTTTTCAATAATGATGGAGACGCAACAATAATACACATTTAGAATAGGCCTATACAGTGCCTTGCGAAAGTATTCGGCCCCCTTGAACTTTGCGACCTTTTGCCACATTTCAGGCTTCAAACATAAAGATATAAAACTGTATTTTTTTGTGAAGAATCAACAACAAGTGGGACACAATCATGAAGTGGAACGACATTTATTGGATATTTCAAACTTTTTTAACAAATCAAAAACTGAAAAATTGGGCGTGCAAAATTATTCAGCCCCTTTACTTTCAGTGCAGCAAACTCGCTCCAGAAGTTCAGTGAGGATCTCTGAATGATCCAATGTTGACCTAAATGACTAATGATGATAAATACAATCC
The DNA here is from genome assembly GCF_013265735.2 of Oncorhynchus mykiss. NCBI lineage: Eukaryota > Metazoa > Chordata > Actinopteri > Salmoniformes > Salmonidae > Oncorhynchus > Oncorhynchus mykiss. The sequence goes on along the minus strand of NC_048590.1, from coordinate 35,273,712 downwards.
ACCTGTGTGTAATCAAGTCTCCGTATAAATGCACCTGCACTGTGATAGTCTCAGAGGTCTGTTAAAAGCTCAGAGAGCATCATGAAGAACAAGGAACACAACAGGCAGGTCCGAGATACTGTTGTGAAGAAGTTTAAAGCCGGAATTGGATACAAAAAGATTTCCCAAGCTTTAAACATCCCAAGGAGCACTGTGCAAGCGATAATATTGAAATGGAAGGAGTATCAGACCACTGCAAATCTACCAAGACCTGGCCGTCCCTCTAAACTTTCAGCTCATACAAGGAGAAGACTGATCAGAGATGCAGCCAAGAGGCCCATGATCACTCTGGATGAACTGCAGAGATCTACAGCTGAGGTGGGAGACTCTGTCCATAGGACAACAATCTATTGCAGTATATTGCACAAATCTGGCCTTTATGGAAGAGTGGCAAGAAGAAAGCCATTTCTTAAAGATATCCATAAAAAGTGTTGTTTAAAGTTTGCCACAAGCCACCTGGGAGACACACCAAACATGTGGAAGAAGGTGCTCTGGCCAGATGAAACCAAAATTGGTTTTTGCTTTTTGGCAACAATGCAAAACGTTATGTTTGGCGTAAAAGCAACACAGCTCATCACCCTGAACACACCATCCCCACTGTCAAACATGGTGGTGGCAGCATCATGGTTTGGGCCTGCTTTTTTTCAGCAGGGACAGAGAAGATGGTTAAAATTGATGGGAAGATGGATGGAGCCAAATACAGGACCATTCTGGAAGAAAACCTGATGGAGTCTGCAAAAGACCTGAGACTGGGACGGAGATTTGTCTTCCAACAAGACAATGATCCAAAACATAAAGCAAAATCTACAATGGAATGGTTCAAAAATAAACATATCCAGGTGTTAGAATGGCCAAGTCAAAGTCCAGACCTGAATCCAATCGAGAATCTGTGGAAAGAACTGAAAACTGCTGTTCACAAATGCTCTCCATCCAACCTCACTGAGCTCGAGCTGTTTTGCAAGGAGGAATGGGAAAACATTTCAGTCTCTCGATGTGCAAAACTGATAGAGACATACCCCAAGCGACTTACAGCTGTAATCGCAGCAAAAGGTGGCGCTACAAAGTATTAACTTAAGGGGGCTGAATAATTTTGCACGCCCAATTTTTCAGTTTTTGATTTGTTAAAAAAGTTTGAAATGTCCAATAAATGTCGTTCCACATCATGATTGTGTCCCACTTGTTGTTGATTCTTCACAAAAAAATACAGTTATATATCTTTATGTTTGAAGCCTGAAATGTGGCAAAAGGTCGCAAAGTTCAAGGGGGCCGAATACTTTCGCAAGGCACTGTATCTAAAAATACATACAGCCAAATTATATACAGTTGAAGTCCAAAGATTACATAAACCTTAGCCAAATACCTTTAAACTCAGTTTTTCACAATTCCCGACAGTTGATCCTTGTAAAAATGCCTAATCTTAGGTCAGTTAGGATCACCACTTTATTTTAAGAATGTGAAATGTCAGAATAATAGTCGAGAGAATGAATTATTTCAGCTTTTATTTCTTTCATCATATTCCCAGTGGGTCAGAAGTTTACATACATTCAGTTAGTATTTGGTAGCATTGCCTTTAAATTGTTTAACTTGGGTCAAACATTTTGGGTAGCCTTCAACAAGCTTCCCACAATAAGTTGAATGAATTTTGGCCCATTCCTCCTGACAGAGCTGGTTTAACTGAGTCAGGTCTGTAGGCCTCCTTGTTCGCACACGCCTTTTCAGTTCTGCCCACATATTTTCTATAGGATTGAGGTTTGTGATGTTTTTTTGATGGCCACTCCAATACCTCGACTTTGTTGTCCTTAAGCCATTTTTCCACAACTTTGGAAGTATGCTTGGGGTCATTGTCCATTTGGAAGACCCATTTGTGACCAAGCTTCAACTTCCTGACTGATGTCTTGAGATGTTGCTTCAATAAATCCACATAATTTTCCATCCTCATGATGCCATCGATTTTGTGAAGTGCACCAGTCCCTCCTGCAGCAAAGCACCCCCACAACATGATGCTGCCACCCCCGTGCTTCACGGTTGGGATGGTGTACTTCGGCTTGCAAGCTTCCCCCTTTTTCCTCTAAACATAACAATGGTCATTATGGCCAAACAGTTCTATTTTTGTTTCATTAGACCAGAGGACATTTCTCCAAAAAGTACAATCATTGTCCCCATGTGCAGTTGCAAACCCTAGTCTGGAATTTCTATGCCGGTTTTGGAGCAGTAGCTTCTTCCTTGCTGAACGGCCTTTCAGGTTATGTCGATATAGGACTTGTTTTTACTGTGGATATAGATAATTTTGTACCAGTTTCCTCCAGCATCTTCACAAGGTCATTTGCTGTTGTTCTGGGATTGATTTGCACTTTTCACACCAAAGTACGTTCATCTCTAGGAGACAGAATGCGTCTCCTTCCTGAGCGGAATGATGGTTGCGTGGTCCCATGGTGTTTATACTTGCGTACTATTGTTTGTACAGATGAACATGGTACCTTCAGGCATTTGGAAATTGCTCCCAAGGATGAACCCGACTTGTGGAGGTCTACAAATGTTTTTCTGAGGTCTTTGCTGATTTTTTTTGATTGTCCCATGATGTCAAGCAAAGAGGCGCTGAGTTTGAAGGTAGGTCTTGAAATACATCCCCAGGTACACCTCCAATTGACTCAAATGATGTCAATTAGCTTATCAGAAGCTTCTAAAGCAATTACATAATTTCTGGAATTTTCCAAGCTGTTTGAAGGCACAGTCAACTTAGTGTGTGTGAACTTCTGACCCACTGGAATTGTGATACAGTGAATTATAAGTGAAATAATCTGTCTGTTAACAATTGTTGGAAAAATTACTTGTGTCATACACAAAGTAAATGTCCTAACCGACTTGCCCAAATTATAGTTTGTTAACAAGAAATGTGTGGAGTGGTTGAAAAACTAGTTTTAATGATTCCAACCTAAGTGTATGTAAACTTCCGACTTCAACTGTACCTACTGTAGTATGTCAAAGCTGTGTGCTGGAAAACCTTGGTAGAGTATGGGTGGCAGGTAGCCTAGCAGTTAAGAGCATTGGCTCAGTTACTGAAAGGTCGCTGGTTAGAATTCCCAAGCCAACTAGGTGAAAAATGTGTTGATAATCCTTTCTTTCTCAGGTTCAGACCAATACCTATTTTCACTTAAAACATTCTAGTTTTCAATTTCCACGTTTTTTACACAGGTGATTTATGCAACATTATTGTACAACATTATAATTAAGCAATAAGGCACAAGGGGGTGTGGTATATGCCCAATATACCACAGCTATGGGCTGTTCTTAGGCACGACGCAATGCAGAGTATAGCCCTTAGCCGTGGATACAGCCCTTAGACATGGTATATTGGCCATCTACCACAAACCCCAGAGGTCCCTTATTGCTATTATAAACTGGTTACCAACATAATTAGAACAGTAAAAATAAATGTTTTGTCATACTCGTGGTATACGGTCTGATATTTTCCAGAGGGAAGCGAAAAAACAGAAACCCATTTAAGCTTTGTATTCAAGGGTTTAGAGCACCTATCCAATTTAATATTTCTAAATATGTCTATCATTTCTCTTAAGAGTTTTTGTTACAGTGTTTGTATCAGGAGTTCCACAGGGTTATGAAGGCTTTTGTGTTCAAGCCCAGTGCTACCACACATCATTCTACTCCTTAGCTGTTTGTCAAGACCTCAGCTGTTCATCAAGACCATGAATAGTAGAATCAGGAGTGGTAGAACTGGGCATGAACAAAAATTTATACAGTCAGAAATACCTCCTCAGCTGAGGAGTATTTCTGTCTGTATACATTTTTGTTCAATATTAAATTGGATAGGTGCTCTAAACCCTTGAATACAAATACAAAGCTTCAACCACAAATGACGTAAGTAATGCTGTGCACAGCTTTCCAACTCCAGTAAAAGAGCACACATCCTCATTTATAAATGGCAGTATACATGTGAAAACAAGTGGGAGAACTCACAGTTTTGGAACAGAACATACATTTTAAGTATTGATCGTGTACGAAGTACCATGTTTCTGTATCCTCCAGGAGGCAAACCCACAATATTCAGATACACCGGCGGTACCGTTAGCAATTACTACAAACGCTGTACTTAAAGCACTGATTTTGACAAACCATTTAAATGGACTGTCTTGAAGCGTTCATTCAAAAATGATTGTTCGTTTATTTCTCTTGCTTTGTTAAAATACAATAGTCTAAAACAGTTGATTTGTTGAAAACAGACTCATTTAATCACATCGCTAACCAAGTTAGCAAGCATGTCATCTTCTTTTGACTGCACACAGCATGGCGCACAATTTAAGCAAGCAGAGAGGGCCCTGTTCGATTAATCTGGCCAGGTTATTGCCTGTCACATCATCAGGCGACAGAGGGGAGAGAAGGCAGATAAAGCATTTTTATCAAAAGCCATCACTTGCATGTGAAAACACAGAATCCTACTCATTACTGCACATGCTTAATTAAGTCACTTTTGTTTTGAGCCGACTTCGCAGTGGAACAGAGCGGGCACCTGGCTCACATCCGGGAGGTAGCCCGGTTCCAAATCGAATGCGATCAACACCTACACGGGCACTCGGGCGAGATTAATCTACCCCCCCAATGATTGTGATGTTGTTTAACCTGGGTGCAGTGTGTGCAGAATCCACACACCATGACTACGTTTTGCTTGCTGATTGATGGCAACTTCAGTTTTTCTGGGAACACACTGAAAAGTAACGTGACACTATGTTAATCAGTCAGCACAAATGTGGATTATAATAATGGCAAGGCAGGTTGGAGCTGGAATGTGTTCAATATGTTTGAAACAGCGATGCTGTCCGTTGAGGGTGATAAATCTGATGCTAGCATGCATTTTCACACTTATATCAGTAACCTTACTTGGCAGAATATAGTTAGCTAGCTTTTATTATTTGTTGGTTAGCTACCTAGCCAATGTTAGTTCTCCTCTGACTGGTATAACATTACATTAGCTAACTAGTTTATTGGCTAGCTACCTTTATTTGCCTGTTAGTTAGCTAGCAAGCTACAAAGGCTAACTGCTTGACTTTGTACAAGCAAGCTAACGTCAGCTACCTAGCTAATAGAAATATCTGCTTGCATTTATTGATTAACCTCAGCTTGAATACCACCAAATAGCTAGCTATATACAGTAGCCTAGATATATTTGCATATACTTCTTATGACTGGCAACACTGTGCAAGCAGCTGTGTTGTTGCCGAGCAACCGACCCGGTGTTAGAACTGAGATTCGGTTGAAAAGATGTTAGTATTGTCAGAAATGCTACAAAATGCTACAAATCTGGTATGTGGTTCTCGGTAACAGACGGACGGCTCATGACACAACACAAGAGTGTGTTGTGTACCTCTAATCAAGTTGATTTGCGAATCGAGATTGGCGTCATATTGACTTAGATATGATGGTAGGGAGATTTGAATTTAATACTGAGCTTCAACCAATGCCTATAGTAGATGTGACTATAATAAATGGCCCACAGTCAAAAATCCTCAGATCAGATCCTGAATAGTGGTATTTATGCCAGCCAGACAGTCCCCAATTCAGAACCACTGTCGTGTTATGGAAAATACACCCCCACTTTCTTTTTACTGGGAGCTGAAGCAGAGAGCTGACATGAACGCATCATTTTAAGTTACTCATGTAAGTAAACTAGGGCTGAGGAGACAAAGCATGGTGCTCTATGAATATGAATACAAATCCATGCCATGGGAGAGGTTCAGCGCCACACGCGTCTCGCCTCACAGAAAATAATAAATACAGGATATGTTTTGCTCCATGCACTCTTCAGAAGCTGTCTGGTGCTCAGATGTTTGATTGCACACACACACAGTATTTGTTATAAATTGAATGGACATCTGAGGGCAAACTAAGAGGGGTAGCAAGTGGGATTTTCAATTAGTGGCCTGTGCCTCTCCCCAAGGAGACCTGCATGGAGGGAGAATGTCTACAGTAAAGTGGACTTTTATTTCCATTTCAATCTCTGTTCAACTCACTGCTCTCTCCTCATGTCTTTGCAGACACGTGGCCTGGTAATAATTGCCCATAAGATGTAAGGGAAAATGTATACACATGTTCTGGTCTGCAGAGATCAATTATGAAATGCTACAACAAAGCTCTGTGAAATAGGGGTTCCTACGTTTGTTGCCCCTACTGCATCTTCACACTGAGCAGAGACGAGATCTACAGAGTCTTGTGTACCCTCACTAATATGAACCCTAATCAGAGATGTATTGGTGCACCTATTGCTGCTCTCTTGATGCATGTTCTTAGATAGGACACAATATTAACCATTCTGTAGCCTCTGGTATACTGGTTATAGGGAAGGGCAAGCAATGTTGCTTGATTGTTGGTTAGGCTATTCGCTGGCCAAAAGTGGGCTATATTAAAAGTGCAATAGATTTAATATAAACCAAGTGTTAGGTTTTTCAGTGAATTTATGTAAATCACAAAGCTCATCTGCTTTTCTCAGCAACAAAAGAGTGATCAAATTAAGATCCTGTATCTGTAGGTGTGTCTTGGCTTTCCCTTCTCCAGACTAACTGCGAGAGGATATGTTAAAACAGGCTCTTCCACAGTTCTCTAGGACTGTGTAATCTCATTTGTTTGTTCATTTTCCATGGGATTCACCTATGAATACAGATGTTAATCATCTCACCTACACTGCAAAACTGGAGGGACTACATTTTTCAATGTGATAATAAAAAATGACACGTAATGCTGATTTGACTATTACAACATATCTTGCTCTGCTTCCAAACTAATTAAAAGCTTAGAGGGTAAAGACCCAGTGCAGTCAAAAACATGATTTCATTGTGTTTTATATATATTTCCACACTATGAGGTTGGAATAATACTGTGAAAATTATGATAATGCCCTTTAGTTTAAGAGCTGTTTGAATTAATACCTGAAATTTCAGCCTGTTTGGTGGGATGGAGTTTTAGCCTTCCTGATGACATCACCAGGCAGTAAATGAATTAATAGACTAATAAAAAAGAGAGTATTCCCCTCCTTACTCAGACCTTTCACAGAAAGCCCTATCAAAATTATTGCTTGAGAAATGTATCTTTGCTAAGAAGCTATTTTGGACCATTTGAATTGAAAACAATCACAGTAAGGTACTTTACTGTTACCAAGAAATGATTTGATATTGAAAAAGGGCTACATTGGACCTTTAATTCAAAGTCAAGAGAGTGTTGGTGTTCTGTGGGCTACTTTGTGAGTTGTTTAAAATATTGTTTTAGCTAAACTTACAGACGGTAATCGCCATATTGAATGTCAGTGTGTTTGCCCTCCATCTGCACTGTGATGCAGTGCTGAGTCATGTGGTGTGAATTGGGAGACTAATTCAGCTGCTGCTTGATGAGATCTAGCACTGAAATGTGTTGCGTTTCTACCTCATTAGTATGCTGTACTGACGGTACTGAGAAGGAAGCATTTAAAACAGTAGGGGGTCAGGACTGAGGGCTTTGCTGGTGGAAGGAGTGTAGGCTGCAAGGCACTATTTAAATTTTCTTGGTTTAGAGTTTAGACAGCAAAAATCTGAAATGTTTTACCAGAGGCACTAACATGATCTAGGCACTAAGCAAGGCAAGCCTCATCCTTTCCTTTCCCCGATGGCTAAATATTGACTATGTTGGATAACGGCAGATGGCTTGGGCCTGAGCAGAGTGTTGGTTGGATGTGGGCTGTGCTGTGATGGTGGAGGGAGTGAGTGTGAGTATTGGAGCGACAGACATCTGGTTCCTGTGCCCAGCGGACATGGTTCCTACATCAACCTGCCTCATTAGGACAAGCCAGGGCATTAGGAGCCATTCTGCTGTTGGAGCCACTGCTGCTCCAATGGTCCCGCTTCAAATCGTTAGTTTTTAACTCAGACAGGACCCTCACTGCCAAGTCTGTTGTGCCTGCAAGTTCCACATCTGAGACTAACTTCTCTATATTCTGCAAGGTTGGTACACCTGCCTCATGGGTCCTACCTAAAGCATGTCCAGCTCAAGTATCCCGTTATTGTTTAACCGAGACAGGACCATAAAGACCATAAAGACACATTTTCTAGCTGTTGTGTCTGCAAGTTCCGCTTCTGAGACTAAATCTATATTCTGCCACGGTGGTACACCTGTCTCATGGCTAAAATCTCACATTTTCAACTGAGACGGACAGAACCCTTGTGTCAACCACACTTTGTTGTTGTGTCTGCAAGTTCCATGACCATATCTGAGACTATCTTCTGCCAGAGTTGTACACCTGTCTCGAGGGTGATTATTTGTCCTAACAAAAACACGTCCCTCATCCTCCTCTCTGTCTGCAATAGAAGAATTATGACTGTCAGTTGTGGAAATGTCTCTGCATACAGAATCACCACACAGCTGGCACTCAGTAACCTTTGTTTTACCCAGGGGTGAAAGTAAGCCGTTAAGTAGAGGTGGTATGCTGTGGAGGTAAAACGTGAGCAATAATGATCTCAAAATGGCATGAAAACTAACTGCTATTACGCCATTATTTAACATTACCGCCAGTGGTGTAGTGGAGGGTAAACACAGTTTCCAACCTTTGTTTTTTCGCTGGACAGTTTACCTACTGTTTGCAGAAAAATTCATTGAACATATAGGGAGCGTTATTTTTTTCACCGCGACCGGTGAGTGTACCCACCTATTTTTCTGTCACTGATTACAGCATGTCAGCTGCATGAAGAATGTGTGAATTGACTCGAAACCGGGTGCTATATGCTCTAAATTGCATTGTGGTTTGATGAGAACACTTACATTTTGCCAAGGTGGAGATGAGTGGCGGAGACCGAGATGCGCGTAGACAGCAGTGGATGCATCAATTCAGGCTACAAGTGTAGGATTAATGACAATTGCAGAATGTCATTACAATACATGTAGGTGTTTTGTAACAGATGTCTCTTTTCATTCATCAAATTGCAGGTGCACAGTGCACTGTATGCATGCTGAAATTATTTTGTGAGTGGACGAACGTTCGTGGGGAGCCTACAGGAGCACCTTTTTGAAGTGATGGTTGACAATCAGATGAAAACATCATGACTGGCTGTATTGATGCCACTTTAGAAGGTCATGCATGTTAAAAGTGATGTGACACATTTTTAATAGGCCTCTGCTTCTAGGCCCACAGCGACCATACGAAATTAAAAGGGATTATAAACTGAGTATACCAAACATTAGGAACACCTTCATAATATTGAGTTGCCCCTTTTGCACTCAGAACAGACTCAATTCGTCAGGGCATGGAGTCTACAAGGTGTCGAAAGTGTTCCACAGGGATGCTGGCCCATGTTGACTCCAATGCTTCCCACAGTTGTTTCAAGTTGACTGGATGTCCTTTGGGTGGTGGACAATTCTTGATACACATGGGAAACGGTTGAGCGTGAAAAACCCAGCAGCGTTGCAGTTCTTGACACAAACCAGTGGGCCTGGCACCTACTACCATTCCTTGTTTAAAGACACTTAAATATTTTTTCTTGCCCATTCACCCTCTGAATGGCACACATACACAATCCAGGTCTCAATTGTCTCAAGTCTTAAAAATCCTTATTTAACCTGTCTCCTCCCCTTTACCTACACTGATTGAAGTGAATTTAACAAGTGACATCAATAAGGGATCATAGCTTTCACCTGGATTCACCTGGTCAGTCTATGTCATTGAAAGAGCAGATGTTCTTAATGTTTTATATACTCAGTGTATATGTAATTCCATGACCACACCTAAGCTATTTAAAAAAATGTGTGCGCGCTCTTGGGTATCCCGTACCGGTAAGACATCTACTTTCACCCCTGGTTTTACCAGTGAGATCTGGTTTGTATGACCATAGCATCAAACAAGAGAAGGATATACAGTAACGGACACTATTTTCCCTATCTTAGACTGAAGTGTGCTAGCTGGTGAATCTTCAAGAGAAAATACATAGCACCTCCAAACCACAGTGCCCAGTTTCCAAGGTTAGCAGTGAAACAAACAGGAAGTTGATTCTCTGATGGTCTTGAAGAGCCCTCTGGTGTTACAGTCACCTGCCTCAACTACCGGTAAAGAGGTTACACTCTGGTTCCAAGGCACAACTCCCACCTCTTCAGGGTCGCAATCATCTGAGGAACCCTTATGTATCATGGAGAGCCGTTTGGATTACCACACCAGAGCTAATGGCAATCTGCCCATATGATGAATATCATAATCCACATCTCAAGATGGGATGAAACACTTCTCCATAGTGGGTTCACCTCTGCCTCATGCCAGCCACACCGCTTCCTCCATCTCTACATAATAAATCTCTAAGGTATCTGAGAAAAACCATGCACATCACAAGATGGGATGAAACACTTCTCCATAGTGGGTTCACCTCTGCCTCATGCCAGCCACACCGCTTCCTCCATCTCTACATAATAAATCTCTAAGGTATCTGAGAAAAACCATGCACATCACAAGCTGGGATGAAATGTTCTGCATCACTCCATAGTGGCTTCTACCCAGCCTCATACCAACTGGTGCCACCCCCTTTTGTTCAAACTCCTCCATCTTGACATTCTAAATCTCTAGGACCGGATTGTAGGCCTGTCTGAGTTAAAGGCATGCACATTATACTGTAGTGTAATACAATCCATTCTAAAACGCCATGCACATTATACTGTAGTGTAATACAATCCATACTAAAACGCCATGCACATTATACTGTAGTGTAATACAATCCATTCTAAAACGCCATGCACATTATACTGTAGTGTAATACAATCCATTCTAAAACGCCATGCACATTATACTGTAGTGTAATACAATCCATTCTAAAACGCCATGCACATTATACTGTAGTGTAATACAATCCATTCTAAAACACCATGCACATTATACTGTAGTGTAATACAATCCATTCTAAAACACCATGCACATTATACTGTAGTGTAATACAATCCATACTAAAACGCCATGCACATTATACTGTAGTGTAATACAATCCATTCTAAAACGCCATGCACATTATACTGTAGTGTAATACAATCCATTCTAAAACGCCATGCACATTGTGCTGTAGTTTAGTACTAACCCCCCTGTATTCTTACAGGCTGATGTGGATTCTGTCTACTGGCCTATAAAAAGCAGTGCTGATTTGCATTCTTTTCCAGTGAGTAACAGTCTTCCCTGTCAGTGCAAATTAATCAGCTTCTATGGGGGAGAAAAATCTATAACAATCAGCGGAGGTTTGTTTTATTTATTTGAACGATAAATATGGGTTTACACTGCTGTCAGAGGAAAAAGATTCATGTTTTCTCATTCAATATCTTCCTTCCATTACTTCAGACTGAATTATTATTGTTGTGCTGCTGTTTTCTTGGTTCTTGACCTTTAAACGCAGTAAGGGCTGTAGGTACAGTTTGTTGAAGGACACGTTTGTATAATGAGCTCTGTGTCTGCTATAATCAATTTCCTTTTGTGGATATACCCTCTGGTGGGTCAACATAGAAAAATAAAAGGTGTTTCTTGGAGAGCGACCAAATTATTAATAACAATTGCTAACTTAATTCCCTTTCATACAACAACAATGAAAACAGCAATATAATTTCCTCCATCTCAGTCACTTTAGAGATGAATGTACTTGAACAGCCTTGCTTCTATAACCAAGAGGTAAGGTTCTTTCAAATGTGACAGAATCTCTATAGGAGAGGACACAGCGAATCCTCATACAAAATGATGAGAATGTAATCCATCACATAGTGCATTTCAATGTCCTTAACTGTTATGAAGATAACTCCTAATACGAATGACTTTATTCATTTTAAGGTATATGCCATTACATTAAAGATGGAATTCAGATTGAAACTTTGCACAATATCTATGCATATAAAAACAACTTCGCTATCTTTGCAGACCTTGCTGGTTGTTGAGTAGGCCTAGACAACTTAAATGGACTACAAATGGAAAAATGCTCTACGGTGAACTGGAGCCTGAATGAAAAATGCAGAGGCCAGAATACCGTACTTGACATAAAAGCCTATCGGATGGACTGACATGACCAGAGGCAGTCTATTTAATTCAACACAGTCTCATGAGCAACACATCTGACCTGATAAAATGCCCAATGTGAGGTTGCAAAGAGGTTGCAAAGATGTGCTGGGGTCCAGTATATTAACAGGAGAAACCTACTGTGATGGAATATTGATAAAATGCTTTTTTGTTTGGTGCACATTGCTCGAAGAGTTGATGGCTCGCTGCTCTAAATCATAAAGCACACATGGGTGTACCTCTGAGTCAATAACCAGTCGTCTCTCTTCTATTCTGAGAAACATCTCCTGAGCACTTCCAGGTGACACAGTACTGTTCCTAGTTACCAACACATGATCTAGAGAGACAATGTACATTTTAAAGGACTTCTACTGGGCTCGTTGATGCTCTTTAAAATGCATTTTATGACTGCATGATCTGTCTAGTACAGTATAAGGTCCCAATGACAGTGCACAGGAGACCTACACGAGTCCCTCTTGTGCATATTCATCTTTTTGATAGGACACAAATAAATGACATAATCATAAACCTGTACATTGTGTAGAAAGAGTTCAGTACAGATACTGAAGACAATACCAATGTATCTGAGAGCTGGTGACATGTCTTCAGTATGTATGAGATGTTTTCCCCTGCTACAGTAGTACAGTGCAGGACGTTAGCTGCAGCAGCAGCCTGTGTATCATAGAGACGGAGGCTACGAGCAGCTGCAGCGAGACAGTCATTCAGGCAGAGAGGCAGGCTGCCGGGGGAGGAGAGGATGCAGCCAAGTACTGTTGGATCATCCTTTTACCATGAATTATAGAACAGGGCATGAAATGTTAACTGTACAGTTTCCAACTGATTTAGACATCACCTTAGTGAGTCATACTGTATTCGTCACACTGATTTCAGCGGACACTGTTTCTTTCACAGGGATTTTTTCAGTTGTGATGTCATTTGGTACGATGCAGTGATATGATAAGGATCCTGGGGAAAGCCATGTAATCTTGATACTTAGTCTATCGGCAGGGTAGCCTAGTGGTTAGAGTGTTGGACTAGTAACTAGAAGGTTGCAAGTTCAAACCCCTGAGCTGTTCTGCCCCTGAACAAGGCAGTTAACCCACTGTTCCTAGGCTGTCATTGAAAATAAGAATTTGTTCTTGAATGACTTGCCTAGTTAAATAAAGGTAAAAAGAAAAACTTAGTCTATTAAGTAGCAGAATGTCTGTTCTTCATATTGCATTTGGCAAAATGTATTAGACACAGATTATATAAACCTTTGATATGTAACCAAAACAATACAGTTATATTGCTTTTTATCTCAATATAGCTAGATGGAAAATGGCTTTGTTACTAAAAACTTAAACAACAATTGTGAACAGCGCCATCTTTTAAAAATCCACATACAATAATATCCAATCCAATTATATGACTGCTTGAGTTTTTAATAGTAGCTACAATAATATATTACAGTTACTTATCATAATTCCTGTCATTATTACGTGACGCTCTTTAGGTCATTAGATTAGAGATAACGATCATAGTCCCAAATCAAATACTTGTGTATCATACTACACTTCAACTGAATGCAGCATCAGATCGGTGTCAAGTGTTTGGCTGTGCACTGATTGCCTGCCTGGAAGCAGACACAGCATCTCGGGAGAGAGAGATGTGTTTATTTATAGAGAATAATGACCCTAATTGGTAAATTGGTCCTATGATTGATCCAGTATTGAGTGTGGTGCTTGTCTGTCTGGGCTCCACAGTGAAGGATGCCATTAAATAGAAGAGACGACAAGCAGGAGGAACATGGATCTGTTATACTGCTGGTCCCAGGGAGCAGATATGTTTAATACTGGAGCTGTTAAAACTATTCTCTTCAGAAGATTTCTTCCTGAGAACTCAGCTCACCCACAGTAGCCAATTATCTAGGCACAGAGCAATACAGTGGAACTGTCACTGGGCTTAATACATTCCTATTTATGGAGTTTTATTTATGTTTCTTTTCTGTGTACAGTACAACTATAAATGCAGCTCACTGAGAAGTGTTTTTCTTCTTCGTTTTTCTTCCCTCAGCCCTGTGTCATCCATCAACGCCCAGTGGTTGAAATGATAAAGGACTATGTCTGACCCAGTCAGCGCTGCCTCTACACTGTAACACACAATGACAGAAATAACGGCTCATATAGCAGATATTTACACCCAATCATCATAAATGCATGCAGTTATTAATAGCCCCGGGCTGGGCTCTGTGACGATCACATTCTGTGTCGGAGGTGCAAACTAGTCTGATATTTCAAAACACCAACACCACTGTGCCATCGCACTGGAAATGGATCTCTCTCTCTCTCTCTCTCTTCTCTCTCTCTCTCCTCCCACTCTCTCCTCCCACTCTCTCTCTTTCGGATTCTCTCTCCTAGCTAGTGCCATTAAATGTGTTTCCTCTGTCCCCTTAACCTTTCAATCAGCAGCAGCCCCGGTGACGAGCTAAATATATACCTTAATTTAATAATTGTTATTTATCTGTCAATCTATCCTCTATATATTATTTCCAATGTGGCAGTGTGTAGTTAGTACAAATGAGTGTTCCGGTTCTCCATGGTACAAAGCTCTCATTACCACTGCTTGAGAGGCGCCATAGATCAATTATTACTCAGTACATAACAATATTCCACCTTGCACAGAAGACTTAGCTCAGGGACCTATCCCTTCCTGGCTCCAGGTTTAAAAATAAATTACCTCGTTGCCCTGGGTTGCTGCTTGCTGGAAGCAAATCATGGATCTGAGGTAACATTTAATGGATTTGAAATATAATTTGGTTCTGGGTTGGGTCCTAAGAGACAGGCCACCATTACCCCTAACCACATTAGAGGTAATCAAAGATTCTTCTGAATTCGTTACCTAGACAGTAGACACAGAACATCATGCTCTTTGAGCATCCATGTGACTTCCATTTATTTTCCATTTAAAAGGCACAGAAGGGCAGATTATGAGAAAATATGGAACAATTCCATAGAAAAGACACCATTGATTAGATATAATATCCTCTAGATATATTATATTTCCCTAAATTGTATATCTGATCAATATGTAGCGTATGTAGTGTAATAAGCAGACAATCTGTCATAGTTTAGAATCTTGAAGGTAGTTTGGGATCTTAGTTTGATGTGGTTTTGAGGTCTGAAATAGGAAAATATATTCTGTATTTGTTCAAACACAAACAGCCTACCCACGGTATATGAAATGCTAAGCAAAGCCTATATTTATCTGAAATGCTCAACACAGCCTAGCGGTATGCCACAATAGATCTATAAACCATGCGACCAAGCTGAGGTGACATAGTGAACACGCTACAGGCCAAGGTCTCAGACAGTCCTTTTTCATCTAATTGCAGATTTGAGGTTATTGCTTGCCCTGTCCTGTCCTCACAAGAAGCTGTGTGTGGTTTTCTGGGCTGGGAGGTGAGTCTACTTCCCCTTCCTTTAGACACCTGTTATTAATTCTCTCCTGTTTAATCAGAAAAACCTGGGAGGTATCAGCCAGGCTTCCGGCCGGGACGGGAGGATGACAAATGAATTGCCAGGTTAGAAAAATGGACTCAAATTCAGTCTCTCTCGGGAATTCTTGTTTCACATCCATGAGATGCATTGTTCCTCTCTTCCACTCTCTGGGATAATGGATGGTGCAGCGCATGGAAGCACAGTGCAGAATGTCAATAAATAGTTAATGTTCTGAAAAGCCACCTTTTAGCTAGGCCTAGCTATCGCTGCAGCTCTGTGGCTCTGTACTGTTGGTATACGAATAATTTACCTTGCAGCGAGGATACTTACGAAGGAAAAAGTCAGATGGTGGGGAAAAGACTCCGGAAAAACTAACTTTGAGGTAAAACATTAGTTTGTGGTGCTTCTCATCTGAGAGTAGATTAATAAAGAGGGGAGAACACAGAGGGAAACAGAAGCTCATTTATATAACTGACATGGTGCTCTTTTAAGGCCATTTAAAGCCCTCCTTTGCATATAAAGTGGTTTCATTATAATCAGTTTTTAAATCCTTTCGCCTTGCTGTCTATCCTCTGATGGTGAAGCTAGCTACCTGCAAATGTCACTGATGCTGGCTCACATACAAATACAATCCTTTTGCCATTCCTTTGCTATGCATCAGAGTTCACAACGGAGGAGACTCATTTTGAAATGTGTCCACAGAAAGAACACACATTGTAATAAAACCATTGTTTGGTCATTGGATATAGCATGGAATTTCACAGTTTGTCACTCTTGCTATGTTTCTCTGTAGCAATACAAATGAACAAAAGCTGTGGCTAGTTTGGATGGTTGAATCTATCTATTCTGTTATTCTGTGGATAGGTGTTTCGCTAGTAGTCTGTACCATGCTGTAAATTCATGCATATTACCATGCTTCACTGCCTTATACCCATTTGCTTGATAATACACACCATATTGCTTATTAACGTCACGGCAGATGGATGAATTCTCAGGGCTCTTCTTTTAATAGTCAGGGGAAAAACATTTTCAAAAAAAGAGAACAGTTATAAAAGTATTTACCGAGAGTTTCATCACTTTAAATAGAAAGGGTCAAAAAGTCCGCTATGTCTGTGAATGGTTTCTCTTTCAAGTGTTTGAGAGAGGAATGGATGTTTTTCTTGTCAACTGACATTTGATATAGAGCAGAAAGCAGGTCACCCTGGCCTGTCGGTCTGTTTTTCAGACGGTCTGATGGTGGTGTTTTTAAAGGTAGTCCATCTAGGGTTGTGGCTTCAGACAGGCGTTGGACAGTGGTGTTGGCTATATGGCATAAAACAGGGTTATATTCATTTTTCTTGTGACGAGATGTAAGTTTGCAGGTGGCTATTTCTGTTGAGGATCACTGCATCCTCTGTTTCTGTTGAGGATCACTGCATCATCTGTTTCTGTTGAGGATCACTGCAACATCTGTTTCTGTTGAGTATCACTGCATCATCTGTTTCTGTTGAGGATCACTGCAACATCTGTTTCTGTTGAGGATCACTGCATCATCTGTTTCTGTTGAGGATCACTGCAACATCTGTTTCTGTTGAGGATCACTGCAACATCCGTTTCTGTTGAGGATCACTGCATCATCTGTTTCTGTTGAGGATCACTGCAACATCTGTTTCTGTTGAGGATCACTGCATCATCTGTTTCTGTTGAGGATCACTGCATCATCTGTTTCTGTTGAGGATCACTGCATCATCTGTTTCTGTTGAGGATCACTGCAACATCTGTTTCTGTTGAGGATCACTGCATCATCTGTTTCTGTTGAGGATCACTGCAACATCTGTTTCTGTTGAGGATCACTGCATCATCTGTTTCTGTTGAGGATCACTGCATCATCTGTTTCTGTTGAGGATCACTGCATCATCTGTTTCTGTTGAGGATCACTGCATCATCTGTTTCTGTTGAGGATCACTGCAACATCTGTTTCTGTTGAGGATCACTGCAACATCTGTTTCTGTTGAGTATCGCTGCAACATCTGTTTCTGTTGAGGATCACTGCATCATCTGTTTCTGTTGAGGATCACTGCATCATCTGTTTCTGTTGAGGATCACTGCAACATCTGTTTCTGTTGAGTATCACTGCATCATCTGTTTCTGTTGAGGATCACTGCAACATCTGTTTCTGTTGAGTATCACTGCATCATCTGTTTCTGTTGAGGATCACTGCAACATCTCTTTCTGTTGAGGATCACTGCAACATCTGTTTCTGTTGAGGATCACTGCAACATCTCTTTCTGTTGAGTATCACTGCATCATCTGTTTCTGTTGAGGATCACTGCAACATCTGTTTCTGTTGAGGATCACTGCAACATCTCTTTCTGTTGAGTATCACTGCATCATCTGTTTCTGTTGAGGATCACTGCAACATCTCTTTCTGTTGAGGATCACTTCATCATCCGTTTCTGTTGAGTATCACTGCAACATCTCTTTCTGTTGAGGATCACTGCAACATCTCTTTCTGTTGAGGATCACTGCAACATCTCTTTCTGTTGAGGATCACTGCAACATCTGTTTCTGTTGAGTATCACTGCAACATCTCTTTCTGTTGAGGATCACTGCATCATCTGTTTCTGTTGAGGATCACTGCATCATCTGTTTCTGTTGAGGATCACTGCAACATCTGTTTCTGTTGAGGATCACTGCATCATCTGTTTCTGTTGAGGATCACTGCAACATCTGTTTCTGTTGAGGATCACTGCAACATCCGTTTCTGTTGAGGATCACTGCAACATCTGTTTCTGTTGAGGATCACTGCAACATCCGTTTCTGTTGAGGATCACTGCATCATCTGTTTCTGTTGAGTATCACTGCAACATCTGTTTCTGTTGAGGATCACTGCAACATCTGTTTCTGTTGAGGATCACTGCAACATCTGTTTCTGTTGAGGATCACTGCAACATCTGTTTCTGTTGAGGATCACTGCAACATCTGTTTCTGTTGAGGATCACTGCATCATCTGTTTCTGTTGAGGATCACTGCATCATCTGTTTCTGTTGAGGATCACTGCATCATCTGTTTCTGTTGAGGATCACTGCATCATCTGTTTCTGTTGAGTATCACTGCATCATCTGTTTCTGTTGAGGATCACTGCATCATCTGTTTCTGTTGAGGATCACTGCAACATCTGTTTCTGTTGAGGATCACTGCAACATCTGTTTCTGTTGAGGATCACTGCATCATCTGTTTCTGTTGAGGATCACTGCATCATCTGTTTCTGTTGAGTATCACTGCATCATCTGTTTCTGTTGAGGATCACTGCATCATCTGTTTCTGTTGAGGATCACTGCATCATCTGTTTCTGTTGAGGATCACTGCATCATCTGTTTCTGTTGAGGATCACTGCAACATCTGTTTCTGTTGAGGATCACTGCATCATCTGTTTCTGTTGAGGATCACTGCATCATCTGTTTCTGTTGAGTATCACTGCATCATCTGTTTCTGTTGAGGATCACTGCAACATCTGTTTCTGTTGAGGATCACTGCATCATCTGTTGAAATTCACATTACAGTTGGATGACAGTTGGATGAGGATCTGTGACTATTATGGACAATCGATTGCACAATTTGACATAATAAAAAAAATTAAAACAATTGTACGTTTATTTAACTAGGCAAGCCAGTTAAGAACAACTTCTTATTTACAATCTACCCCGGCCAAACCCTAACCCGGATGACGCTGGGCCAACTATGGGATTCCCAGTTAAGGGCGGTTGTGATACAGCCTGGAATCAAACCAGGGTCATTAGTGACACCTCTATCACTGAGACGCAGTGCCTTAGACCGCTGCACCACTCGGGAGCCCAAATAGGTAACTTACCAGTATAATTGAATTGATATAAAATGTATTATCATCTTTCAAATGATATAGTAATAACCTGGTTTTGAGAAAAAAATCTCATAGTGTGTGTGTGTGTGTGTGTGTGTGTGTGTGTGTGTGTGTGTGTGTGTGTGTGTAAGTGTTTGTGTTCTTATGGGGTAGATCAGCTTTAATGATAGCAGATAAGACTGTAGCTTCCATTAATGCAGTTGTCTGCATCACTTCCAATCCCACATATATGTTTTTGCAAATATATATATTTATATATGCATAAATATACAGTGTATACACATACATACAGTACATACACATACATACATACACGCACATATAAGTACATACATATACACATATCTTTAAAAAAAATATATATTTACTTTATTACACTCCAACCCTATCACCCCTCCCCCAAATGGAGCATGCTAGTGAACAACAACACTTAGGCCTGTATTTTCAGCTTATACATACTATATACAATTTATGGACACAGTCTATTTTACAATAGTTTTATTTTGTTTGTTTTTAACTCGTTTGTTTTTAACTCTTGTTCTTCCTATGTAAGTGTTTGTTTAATAGAGAACAGAACTCTGCATGTGAACATTAATAAAATAATGGCCATTTAAATGGATGAAACCAGTGAAAATGGGTTCCAAATTCCACCCAGATTCTGCTGTCTTAATATGAAGACTCCCATTCCCCAGGGAAACATTCCATTCTGTTTCATCTGACAGCTCACTAATGCACTGTCTTCCTATCTCCACACTATCTGATCAAGTAATGCCACGTGATATGTAATATTTCTTCTAAATACATAAATACATTTATTTTAATGTTGTGTAACTTTAAAGGTACGTTTTAAAGACATTGTTCGAGACAAAGACAGCAACCCACTATTTCAGTTCTTATGATGTACAGAACAAGCAAAAAGTTGATAGAAAAGGTATTGGTAGCATTACCAATAATGTCATTGTCACTGACAATATCAACATCTCTATGGAGCATTGACCCTACAGTTATAATATGGTGATTTAGAAAGGTTTATAAAATAAAATAGTGATAGTCTCCAGCTGCTCTCATTTGAATTCAGGTAGAATCTGAGAACACTTTTTATTGTCTTTGAAGTGACGTTCTGAAGCTGTGAGAGCTAGTCAACTGATGAGAGAATGGACAGACATTCTCTGATCCTGGGAATCTAAAGATCTCTACTGGCTACAACAGAAGTATTTTCATATATTGTGTATATGAATGTGTAGTTTCATGTATTTTAATGTGAATTGTGGTGCTATACAAGGCTCATCTGGAAAAGAGACCTTGGTCTGACTCCCTGTCCAAATAAAGGTTAAATAAATATACCACATGTGTAGCTCTGTGCTGCCTAAATCCATTTTTGCATTCCCTCGTTGCAGACAACTAATAACATCATCTGAGTTCCTGAAGCTGAAGGAAAAATGAGGGGAATTAATTGAATTTTTTGAATGAGCCCACACGTTAAGTCACTTTGAAAGTCTGGCTCAAACAAGATAACATTCCATTATAGAAAGGAGTTTAACTTCCTTCTAAATGAGAGTAAAGGTCTAGAAACCTAATTTAATGGTGCTATATACAAGGGCAAATATTTGATCGAATGAGGGGGATGGCAAAAAGGGAAACACAAATAGAATGCAGCCAGGATGCTCTGCTGCAGTATAGCGTGGGCTTCTGGAGACAACTTGAAGACTTCAAAGTCAACAGATGGCTGGCTGGCTGTATCAGGAACAGTCCATGTTCTACAGAACAAGCCCCCGGTCCAAAGTCCCACCGAAGATAATCACGACAGGGAAGGAAAAACCAACAGTACAACATGCTATTAGCTGCTAGTGTTGCTGGGCTGGCTGAGTAAGACCTTGGTAGTTCCCTGAAGCTACATGCGTATCTCTCACCACCGTGGGAGGAGAGCACTGAGGAAGAGCATGAAGAATAATCAATGTCATAAAAACTAGAAAAAGATAATTATATACTGTAAACGAAAAGCAGCCTTGAACTTTACTTCCCATTCCCCATGTAGGCGGTTAAATGCAATATCTTGATAAAAGAAGGAAGGGGGTGCTATCCAAGGACTCAGCACTGGCACATACTGTACTATAAGGCTTTGTGATGATGTAGCAACCCTTCCTGTAGTCAGATAACATAGAGAAAGCGTTGACAGGAACTTAGATATACAGATTGTGTAGGTGACTTATACGAAGGTGGCCGGGAGTGTACTTAAAGGGTATCTGTGTGTGTAGAGGGTGAGGTTGTCCATCAATGCCTCGCTGCCTTAATGCATTCTGTGATTTACAAAAAGGTCATCGTCTCCATGTAATTGACAAGCTGATGAAAGCTTATGGGGGGCGAAACCCTACTGAGTGACACATTAGAGATGCGGTAGCTTCTAATCCACTGAGCCTGCCAATGGAACATGGCCTTATGGAGTCTTTGGTTCAGGAGATGCTATAGCTCCCTTTGAAGAATGACTGGAGGCTGCCTAAGAGCCTGAAACCTTTAATACAGTTTGAGAGGTCTGGCAGATTGAAGCAATTTTCCCCAGACGTTGTATTGTTTTATGAGGTCACGGTCAGCTCTTGGCTCCAGAATCCGTTGCCCTGGGTTTTGTTGAAGCATCACAGCGGCAAATAGCCACAAACGACACATCACATGGTCAACGCTGGAAATTACAAATGTTTTGAAAAATACACATTTCTCAAAACTATATTGAATATCTATGACTTAAAGGCTTATTTCACTATAGTGATGCTACAGAGCTTTACATTTTTCCTTCTGAACAAATTTGCACTAAACTATGAGTTTGAATATGACTCTAGAATCCCTCCTCCAAAATCAATCTTCTTAAAAAATGTGTCAATGAGTGAAATATGGCACAAAAAGATTTTATCATGACAGCACATTAATGTTTCATGATATATCTTATTGTGTCCTCATCAAAATCTATTAGCAGCCCTCTTGACTGCAGATGTGTCGATTTTAAAAGATTTCCCTTCATTTAAAACCTTATATGAAGATGCTGCTATCTCTGGCCCCAGCCATTGATCCATTCCTGAATACAAAGAGGGAGACAGAGCACTGGTAGACTCTAGACTCTGTGCATCTCAGCAACCCTAAACCCTCCAGCTCCGCACGTGGAGGTGAATGTCTCCCCCCACCCCGCGCCCGCCAGCTCCGCACGTGGAGGTGAATGTCTCCGCCCGTCCCGCTCCCTCCAGCTCCGCACGTGGAGGTGAATGTCTCCGCCCGCCCCGCCCCCTCCAGCTCCGCACGTGGAAGTGAATGTCTCCCCCCGCCCCGCGCCCTCCAGCTCGCACGTGGAGATGAATGTCTCCGCCTGCCCCGCGCCCTCCAGCTCCGCACGTGGAGGTGAATGTCTCCGCCCGCCCTGCGCCCTCCAGCTCCACACGTGGAGGTGAATGTCTCCGCCCGCCCCGCGCCCTCCAGCTCCGCACGTGGAGGTGAATGTCTCCCCCCACCCCGCGCCCTCCAGCTCCGCACGTGGAGGTGAATGTCTCCCCCCGCCCCGCACCCTCCAGCTCCGCACGTGGAGGCGAATGTCTCCGCCCGGCCCGCGCCCTCCAGCTCCGCATGTGGAGGTGAATGTCTCCCCCCGCCCCGCGCCCTCCAGCTCCGCACGTGGAGGTGAATGTCTCCACCCGCCCCGTGCCCTCCAGCTCCGCATGTGGAGGTGAATGTCTCCCCCCGCCCCGCGCCCTCCAGCTCCGCATGTGGAGGTGAATGTCTCCGCCCGGCCCGCGCCCTCCAGCTCCGCACGTGGAGGTGAATGTCTCCGCCCACCCCGTGCCCTCCAGCTCCGCATGTGGAGGTGAATGTCTCCCCCGCCCCGCGCCCTCCAGCTCCGCACGTGGAGGTGAATGTCTCCACCCGCCCCGTGCCCTCCAGCTCCGCATGTGGAGGTGAATGTCTCCCCCCGCCCCGCGCCCTCCAGCTCCGCACGTGGAGGTGAATGTCTCCATCCGCCCCGCGCCCTCCAGCTCCGCACGTGGAGGTGAATGTCTCCCCCCGCCCCGCGCCCTCCAGCTCCGCATGTGGAGGTGAATGTCTTCCCCCGCCCCGCGCCCTCCAGCTCCGCACGTGGAGGTGAATGTCTCCACCCGCCCCGTGCCCTCCAGCTCCGCATGTGGAGGTGAATGTCTCCCCCCGCCCCGCGCCCTCCAGCTCCGCACGTGGAGGTGAATGTCTCCACCCGCCCCGCGCCCTCCAGCTCCGCACGTGGAGGTGAATGTCTCCCCCCGCCCCGCGCCCTCCAGCTCCGCACGTGGAGGTGAATGTCTCCCCCCGCCCCGCGCCCTCCAGCTCCGCACGTGGAGGTGAATGTCTCCCCCGCCCCGCGCCCTCCAGCTCCGCACGTGGAGGTGAATGTCTCTCCCCGCCAGTGAGAGCAGGATTATGAAGGTCTGGCTGGTTCTTCCTCCAAGCTGTGGGAGTCTGACCCTGATACATCTCCCCCGGCTGTGAGGCAGCACGACCATGTTTTGTAGCGACAAGCTCATGGTATGGATCCCAATTAATGGAGGAGAAGCTTCTCTAGCTGCTGCTCTGGAAGTTTGAGACTGGGGCAGAGCCAAGCAAGCGGAACAGAACAACGCAGACATCCAGCCTGTCTCCTTAGAGAGGAGCAACAAACTAGCTTCTTCACTCTGACAGAAACTTCTACCTCTCAACAATACTCAACAAGGATGTGTACGGCAGAAGCACTCATTGCGAATACAATAAACAAGCTATTGGGTTGTGGGTAGTGTAATGGCCTAGAGAATGCAGGGAAGGAGTCACTGTAGTGGAGCACAGAGATGAGAGAGAGTGGGAGGGTCTGGTTCACAGCTTGCTGTATTGGGGTCATTCACCTACTTTAGTGTGTGGGTGATGTACAGTATGAAGACTGCATCAGTGGTATGAAAATCATATGGTACAATACCCAATAAACCTCTCTCTCTGTCGGTCTCTCTCTTTCTCTCTCTGTCGGTCTCTCTCTTTCTCTCTCTCTCTGTCTTGCTCTCTCTCTCTCTCTCTCCGTCTCGCTCTCTGTCAGTCTCTCTCACCTGTGAAGTTGAGTTGTTGTACACCTTCAAACTGACAGTTTGTTTTGCAACTCAAGTCTTTGAAATGATGTCAGCTTTATTCACAAGGGTTACTTTTATCTTGGGGCTCATAAATGGATACATTTCTACATCTTGAAGAAAACCCCACCTAAAATAGAATACAAGTACTGTCCTCCTAAGTATTTATCTAGGGGACAAACAGTAATTGCCTTGATGTCTTCAAACGAATGCAAGAATGCATCTTGGCTGATACATTTCTTCTACACTGTGTTGTGCACAGGGATGCATTTCGCATATGTATTATGCATTATTTCTGGTTTGTCTCTTTGGGAATCAACAGTCAAGCTTTGTGCTGTCTTTAACTGTGGACTCACTGTCAAATATGTACAAGCAACAAAAAAACAACATACTATTTGCTGATTCAAGTCATGTTGCTACTCCAACAGCAAAGTGTTATTTACTATGTTCACTAACGACACCATTTCCTGATGAATGTGCATGCCATCATTGTAGCCTCTTTCAGCCACTGCATGTACTGTATGTCTTATGACGGTGTGTTTGGTAAGCTTTTAAAGAAATAACCATAAAGCCCCGAAGCAACAGCTGGTTTAGATGCACTTCAACATAAACCGGTTTATGACTGACAGGCATCTAAACAACAAGACATTCCCAATGATGTATAGTTTTTTCTCTTAGGTGTGAATACAAATCACATTGCCCCAAGTTGAATTGACACCTCTGGAGCCCCACCACCCCTGCATGTGGTTGTGTGAATTGTCTTTAAAGTGACTGACACTGAGTGGGTTAACAGTTACTGTGGCTCCCTTTGGAGCTTTAGACCGTCTACCTTTTTTTAGACAGGGCGAATTATAGAAACCCTATTTCTTAGCCCCAAAATACACCGATTGAAAGGAATGCTAATGTCATTATGTTTCCTGTGCCTTTCAGCAGCCTTGAAAAATAAGGCTCCCTTAGAGGTTTTGTGTCATTGAAGGATATTCAGGTGAGCTACAGCAATGATTAGTGCAGAGGTTTCTTTCTTTAGAGAAAGGAGACGGGGGTGTTCATCTTTTCTCTACGCTACCCTTTGTTCTCACACGTTGATATGGGGAACTAAATGGTCTGGGATAAGAAAAATTGAGTGAGTGAGTGAGTGAGTGAGTGAGTGAGTGAGTGAGTGAGTGAGTGAGTGAGTGAGTGAGTGAGTGAGTGAGTGAGTGAGAGTGAGTGAGTGAGTGAGTGAGTGAGTGAGTGAGTGAGTGAGTGAGTGAGTGAGTGAGTGAGAGAGAGAGAGAGAGAGAGAGAGTGAGAGAGAGAGAGAGAGAGAGAGAGAGAGAGAGAGAGAGACTATGGGCTCTATTCAATCAGCTTTAGCCAACATCCGCTGTGTCTGGGGTGGAAATGCATTAAAGCTGTCAAATCCACTAGTCTCTCCTGGCACTATACCTAAAGTGGACATTGCCATTGGCTGCACGGAGTCGCATTATGAGGAAATCCCATGCAGCATTGTTTACAAGTTGGAATAATGGAATTTGAGAAGTAATCTACAACCTCGATTAGGCTGATAGAAATCCTCATTATTTCGTTGCATCATTTAACATTTGATCACAATTATTTCCATATATCCTACACTTTCTCGTACTTAACTTCTAACGTGAGTGGGACCGGTGTGGCTTCGTGACTATGATCAAGCAAAGCTGCTCACCGATTTGACAGCTCCAACGCAGTTAAACCTCCTCCGACTTCGCCAAAATACTGTATCAGCTGTGTGGTTGTCGGTTGATCGGATTGAATGCAGGTCTATATTAGTATACACTTTCAACATTTTCACATAACTATTTTACAGAACAGATGGTTGATGTTCTCAATCAGCAACAACTGTGCAGGTGTGTGTGGTGCCAAGCTAATGTTGTTTCCACACGCAACTTACATTTATAGCACAGTGCACTTTTCCACCATGCATTTTTGATACACATAACCTATTAGTCTAGAGACACTTTCATAGTGTGCGTTTTCCATTCCATTTCCACTCTTCTCATGGACACATCTGTATGAGTAACTGAGCTATTCCTCATCATACTGCTACAACTGACAAATCTTCTGAGTGCATTCAGGAGAGAGAACTATCCCTGCAGACTTTCCTCCCTAAAAGCGATTTCCCCCCACAAGCTCTAATTAATGCAACACTGCTGCCCTCCAGCATCCATGCACCTCACTTCTCCTGCTCCCTCTCTACCTCCCTCTCTACCTCCGCCCACAGACATCAGCCCCAGGGTGTGTGTGTGTATGTGTGTGTACGTGCACACATACTTGTTGCTGGCCCTTTGCCTCCTCATCATCCCCCTCCACTAAGGCAATACAGCAACTAAGGCCTCGCCCACGGCAAACTACCCGTAAATCAATAAATGACCAGTGTTGACGTGTGTGTTGGAATTACCAGCAGAGTAGAGAGAAGATATGAATGGTTTAGTAGATCTTTGGTAGCAATTTACACCTTGTACGCGTATACAGGTTGAAAATGGCACTAATAAGCACCTAGAACATAGTGGCTGTACTGTAACATTATAATAAACACTGCTTTGATGTCATTCAAGCATGCCAAACACCACGAGTCCAATTGTGCACTTCACATTTCCAAATCATAAAATTCATGTCATACAGTGTCAATGTTTTACCATTATGTATACTCCCCTTTGGTCTAATCATTCCCCATTATCTCCAAACTGCTGCCTTTCAATTGCCACCATGGTCATGCAAATGATTTTCAATTTAGCCCTACACATATAGGCCAAAGGGTTAATATCTGAGATACCTTACTGTACAGTGATGGAACTTAATGATGTTGGGCACTGGCCAGCCGGGCTAGTAGACCACAATTTCTACTAGCCTGGGTCCAGACTCTGCTACGCGATAATGTAAAAGACACATTTTCACCCACATTTTCTACTTGGGGGCGGCAGGGTAGCCTAGTGGTTAGCGCGTTGGACTAGTAACCGGAAGGTTGCAAGTTCAAACCCTCGAGCTGACAAGGTACAATTCTGCCGTTCTGCCCCTGAACAGGCCGTTAACCCATTGTTCCTAGGCCGTCATTGAAAATAAGAATTTGTTCTTTAACTGACTTGCCTAGTTAGGTAAAATTAAAACTTGCCCTGTCTGAAAAGTACCTGCCTAGGTTAGCGGGCTAGCTTCATTTCCATGTTACTGTATCTTACCGTAAACACATCCAGATTTAGCTGGAATATATGCACGTGTCATAACAGAGGAATTCTAAAACTAAACTAAGTCAGTCATTCAGACAACTAAGACATTCCTTTCTATCTATTTTGTCATACGGTATGTGACTGCAGACCTCAGACATCTAATTATCTCTAATTATTAATTACCTCTTCTATATTAATACTGCGCTGTTACAGTCATTATGCATGAATAATGAATGAAACAGTATATTCATATTTCATTAACTTAGTTGTCCACATTTGCAATTTATCCTTGATATAGACTGTGTATACCTTAAAAACAATGAAAGAAGAGGATGAGGTAATGACGGTAATGTCTGAGGTAATGACGTTTTGTGTTTAAACACTAATAAAACCTATAGTCCTGTCAGTTTAGTGGCCAATAGTGGCATTTAATCTACAGTATCTACATCTAAGTCTGCGTTCCAAATGGAATCCTGTTCCCTATATAGTTTACTACTTTGACCAGGGCCCATAGGACTTTGCCTTTGGTCAAAAGCAGTGCACTAAATACAGAGTAGGCTGCCATTTGAGACCAGCCCAGACCGCTTTCTCTCTTTTATTATACCTGATGATAATGGCCACCTCTATTATTGGCAGACATGATTATCTTCCTGATCTGATAATCACACTGCTAATCTATCCATCTTATTTTTCTAAGATAATAGAGACATATCATCCAGATGAATCGTAGTTTCATATTAATGAAACATTCCCTAGTCATAGCGGTGCCTGCCTGCTATTCGACCTGGAAGTAGATAGATAACGGGATCAGATTAGCCTCCTGTCAGATTCATGGTCCTTATAAGATCTGTGTTTAGCCAGCGATCACAGCATAACTACCTAGGCTATACTGTGTAAAACAGTGCTGTTGGAACAAAGAAAGACACGCTGTAGTACAACATCACACAGAACCGCAGGTCTATGGAAGATGTCCACAATAAATAGATTATTTCACTCAGCGCTAAGCCCCTGAGGTTGCTGACTAACAAGTCATTGCAGCATCAAAGACAAAGGATCGAAAGCTAGAAAATGGTTTGCTGATGCAAACCTTGACAAGCCATCTTGGATTGTTGGATTGTTGGATGGGAGAAAAAGAGAAAGATAAGTACCAACTAATAATGAATAGCATCCTCATATTTACATTTCTCCTACAGTTCACAGCTTCCACAAGGCCATCAACCATCATTCAACTGAATTAAAACAGAACTGCTGATGTTGAACCATCACTCAAATGTATTTCAAAAGCATTTTTTACATCAACACTCCCAAAGTGCTTTACAGAAACCCAACCTTGACCCCAAAGAGCAAGCAATAGCACATATATATCCTGTTTATATGCCACTCTTTTCTTTGTACCTCTTCATAGAGCGATGTGACCTTAACTCCCAAACTAAGCAATTAAAATAATAATTCAGATTTTCTATTAGACAGCATTGTGTGCCGGAGAAAAGGGACAGCCCTTTGAAAATGTTCCCCAGACAGACGTAGCAGCTCATTATGTGGACGTTCTCAGAATCCCAGATCACCAGCATCGGCACGGCAACAGCTAGAATAATTAGGTGTTATATTACAGAGTGACATATCTTATAAGACACCGGAGCAAACTGATTGTCATCGGTTGCTTTAGTTTTAGTGTAGGAAGGGTAGAAGTAATGAACAGAAATATGCTTTTTGGTGCTTTTTTAAATGGAACTCACGTAGCATGACAGAATGGCCTTAGCATGCTCTCATGCAGAAATACTCGTCAATTACCAGAAACCAAAGCCAGTTGTTTTTACTGTACCTCCTGTAATGGAAGACTGAATAATGTCCGCTGCCTCTTGTTTAGCATCATTGCACATCACTTATTCAACATTTCCACATTTAATGTCATGCCCATTAAAACATAAACAGGTCTGTGATGATGATCTCTCTCCCACCAGCCCAAATAGCCACATAACAGTGGCTGGAGGCCCTGTGTGGCTCAATTGGGAGAGCATGGCGCTTGCAACGCCAGGTTTGTGGGTTTGATTTCCCCCCCCCAAAAAAAAAAAAAAAAAAAAAAAAAAATTTTTTACAAGTATACAAATGTATGCAGTCACTACTGCAAGTCTCTCTGGATAAGAGCATCTGCTAAATGACTAAAATGTCAAATGTAAATGTAACGCTATAATAAAAAGCTGGAGGGAGAGAGGATGGAAAACATTGAGCATAATATGTTATCAGTCTGTTGTAATGCCCTGGTGATCATAGGCCTCCAGAAATGTAACATGGAGAATTTGTAACTGCTCAAGTCCTAATTGATCAAAGCAAGCGTGATTCCAACATCACAGTTTTATCAAGGCATATCATCCACATAGCATTTGATGCAGTCTTATCTGAAACAAGCAATAGCATGCATTTTCTACTCTATCTTCTTCTGGTCTCTCTCTCTCTCTCTCTCTCTCTCTTTATTTCGCTCTTTCTCTCCCCTTCTCTGTCTCTCTCTCTCCTCTCTCTCTCTTTCTCTCTCTCCCCACTCTTTTCTCTCTCTCTCGCTGTCTCTCTCTTTCTCCAGACAAATGCTAAAATCACTCTGGGCTGGTGTCCCAGCCTTCACTCACACAGCACTGCTACTGAGACAGTGATGAGAAGAGAAAAGAGGGTTCATACCATAGAGCTTTCCTCTTTCTCTATCTCTCTGTCTCTCTCTTTTTCTGTCTCTATCTCTCTGTCTCTCTGTCTCTCTCTCCGTCTCTCTCTGTCTCTATCTCTGTCTCTCTCTCTATCTCTCTGTCTCTCTCTCTATCTCTCTGTCTCTCTCTCTCTGTCTCTATCTCTCTGTCTCTCTCTCTACTCTGTCTCTATCTCTCTGTCTCTCTCTCCCCCCCCCCCCCCCTCTCTCTCTCTCCCCTTTGCTCCAAGGGCCTCTAATTTTGCTTTAGTGCCATAAACACTTCCTATTTTCTATTGCCATGGTTATGAGCTGGTATCAAACAGCCAATGAACACTAACTCAAGGCTGCCAGAGTGAGCCTTTAACCCTCCTCCCACTAACTCAGATGGGCAGCAAGCTGAAAACATGTCAGAAACATGTTGATTTCTGAATATACTGAGGGTTCACTATTATTTCAGTATGCCGCCAAGCCCAGAGTTTGACATGTGTATTGAATTAAATGTCAGAGTGTAATTAATTAACTTCTTAATGTCTGAGTAATATACATAACCATCTTATTTTAAACCAATTGAATTCAATAGCATGATTCATTGGGAATATTAAAATAACTTGGGTTGAAATACACAATCTCACTACGCACAGTAAATCCAGCTAATGTATTTCAATGTGCTGTAGCTAAGTCCCCAAGTACTTTAGCTACTTGAATGCCTAAATAAATCATTATTTTATTTTATTGCGGACAATACAGCATTTTCTTACCAGGGGAATTGTGGTTTAAAGTTCAGTATTGAATGACTAATATTGTAGGCTATATTCTTGCAAACTAAGTCTTGTCTTATTTAGTGCTGGCTTTTTCTGGGTTTAGAAACATAAAGCTTTGTGCAGTGCTGACACAGAGGAGATGGGCTGCTGAATGCCTTTTGTCACGCAAAGAATAGTTTCACGTCCAACCTATTTCCCTCTGAGAGGTTATTTCTTCAATATATGATGCCCTGTATCAGGTGTGAACAGCCACACTATAAAGCCTGACAGTTTGATGCCGGGAGGAAGAGAGGAAGATGTTTAGATGCCAGTGGGTGAGTGTGTCAAGACCTCTCTTCTCCACGGCCCGTCCCACTGCAGAGTTCTCCAAACAAATGGTAAATGACTCTGGGCAGGTGTCCCAGCCTTCACTCACAGAGCACTGCTACTGAGACAGAGTGATGAGAAGAGCATAGAGGGTTCATACTTTAGAGCTTTGTAGAGGCGGATGGCCAAAAGCAGATGAAGATAAGAAACCTACAGATCAGATTACTCACAAGGACCAGGACATGTTCGCTCAGCTCAGTCGGCTGTCTATGTTTACTATTGTTCGGTTTCTTCAAGGTGAACACACAGTACTGACCTGGACACAGTAAAGCACTGCTATGGCACAGGATGTGACGCAGAGAGAGGTTGACGGTTGTCCCAGGAGTTAAAAACAAAACCTTCACAACAGGAAATTAGGTGCTTTCACCTCTCTGTTGTTGTCTTGTACGATTCTGTTTCCTGTTCCAAGCTGATAGCTGACATCTCACCTCAGTGCCTTTAGATGAATTGGACTGTAGCATCAACTTCCTCCACCACCATCTGAGACTGACAGATATTCTCTTCACATCTGCGGTTCGCAGGTTTTGAGCTGCCACCATCAGGAGCTTCAGCAACCATCAGATGCAACTAGTATAGCCACTACCGTGGTACAATCTGACAGATTCTGTTCCCATATGGGGTTTCGAGATGCCACCATTAGTCAATTCAGCGGCAACCAAATGCTCCCAAGTGGCGCAGTGGTCTAAGGCACTGCTTCTCAGCGCTAGAGGCGTCACTACAGACCCTGGTTCGTTTCCAGGCTGTATCACAACCGGCCGTGATTGGGAGTCCCATAGGGCGGTGCACAATTGGCCCAGCGTCGTCCGGGTTAGGGTTTGGCGGAGTAGGTCATCATGGTAAATAAGAGATAAATAAATAAAGGTTAAATAAAAAATATATATATTGCATAGCCTCATGTTAGTGTAACACGTGAATGTAAAGGAACAGCCTCCACACATGTCTGTTTGGTGTGGAGATGGTGTGATGGTGACATACGAGGGAGCACATTGCTGATCGTGGAGAAATCCTCCACAGCAGACAAGGCAAACATCTCACAGCAGCGTAGCAAAATGAATGGTGTTGCACACGTTTTAGATTATTTAATGTTGTCATAAAAAGCAACATGGTCTTCTGGGCTGTATCTCATAAACCACTCCCATAGTGACTGCAGGATTTTGACAGAAATGCCCAATCAAGGCGGTGAGGGGTCAGCCTCTATAAGACGCAGGAGGAGCGTGAGTTATGGCTCGGCTCAGAGTGTTATTTTAATGGGGCTCCAAGCAGCCGCTGTAAAACGCTGGCTGCTCTTTGGCACTGGTAACAGGCACCATAACAGGCAACAGGCACCATTCATGTGTATATATTTTCCACATGACATAAACCCCTACAGTATATGAGGTCTGTGGTTGTTAGGGGGATCTCAGCAGTACTGTATACTGACCAACCAAAGAGACTGATGGATCTTCAATGCTGCTGAAGCTAGCTAATAGCCTACTGCTAAGACAAGGTTGACGGAGGAGTCAATTAATTCCAAACAATTTGATTTTTAATGTGGCCTGTACCTTCTATGCTTCTGTGTAGGAATCATTAAGTCATTATGACAGTCTCATTGACATTAGACATACTTTGGTTAAATCTGTTTAAAGTGTGACCAACTTCAAGGCAGGGTTGGTAATTAACTATAGGGTCCCCAAGAGAGATCCAAAGCAAGGTGTACAGCAAAACTATCATCTTGTCTTGTGTTTGGTAAGAGGGAGGTAATGACATATGGTTAGAATCGATTGTTATTCTATGGTTACTTTAGAGTTGATGGTTTGCTCCCCCTCCTCATCCCACACCCACAATATGTTCATATGAATTATGCTTGACACTTTTCCTTTCCATATAATGCTTCTCCAGATGGCACATTGCCTGTTATTTTGCAAGCAAACCAAAAGGCACCTGGCACATACATTTGACTTTTCAGCAAGCTGAGTAGAGTGGAGCTGAATAGTTTACTTTTAGAGTTATTGAAGTGAAACTCAGCAACTCTTGGACAGTGGAATTTGACAAAATGCTTCTTTATTGTTTACACCTGAAGGACATACAGAGTTATTGTAATGAATGTATGAGGAGTTATTGTAATGGTCTTATTGTAACCCATACAGTAGCTGTTTCTGTTTCAGACAGGTCAGGCTGTTTCTGTTTCAGACAGGTCAGGCTGTTTCTGTTTCAGACAGGTCAGGCTGAATCAGGCTGTTTCTATTTCAGACAGGTAAGGCTGAATCAGGCTGTTTCTATTTCAGACAGGTGAGGCTGAATCAGGCTGTTTCTGTTTCAGACAGGTGAGGCTGAATCAGGCTGTTTCTGTTTCAGACAGGTGAGGCTGAATCAGGCTGTTTCTGTTTCAGACAGGTGAGGCTGAATCAGACTGTTTCTGTTTCAGACAGGTGAGGCTGAATCAGGCTGTTTCTGTTTCAGACAGGTGAGGCTGAACCAGGCTGTTTCTGTTATAGACAGGTCAGACTGAATCAGGCTGTTTCTGTAATAGACAGGTGAGGCTGAATCAGGCTGTTTCTGTTTCAGACAGGTGAGGCTGAATCAGGCTGTTTCTGTTTCAGACAGGTCAGACTGAATCAGGCTGTTTTTGTTATAGACAGGTGAGGCTGAATCAGGCTGTTTCTGTTTCAGACAGGTCAGGCTGAATCAGGCTGTTTCTGTTTCAGACAGGTGAGGCTGAATCAGGCTGTTTCTGTTTCAGACAGGTGAGGCTTAATCAGGCTGTTTCGACTCACAATGCCTCCTCCAGTTCTGGATGTACAGCTTTCTCACCAGGCTGTATTCACAACTACATTTCAGGAAGCAGGTCTCAGTATTCATGGGAAGTAACAGTGTTGTCTTCATCAGGAGATAATGTGCTCTATGTGTATTCTGCGAGGCACTAAATCCAGTTTGGAAATTAATCTGTCATTGTGGACGGCTCACATTGATTCTTCTGTGGACATCTCTTTCCATCATCCCATAGCTTGGGGTGAATCTCTGCTACTAGGTAAACACAACTCACTAGCCACACTACAGCCAGGATTACAGATGACACACACATGCATGGATGCATGCACACATACACACATGCACACAAACATACACCATTCATTCATTTAGGTATAAGAGTTTAACATAAAAAGTCATTGTAGTCAATTTTTCATCTCCTTTCACCTTTTCAATAATGATACATGTCTATCCTTTCACCTTTTCAGTAATGATACATGTCTATCCTTTCACCTTTTCAGTAATGATACATGTCTATCCTTTCACCTTTTCAGTAATGATACATGTCTATCCTTTCACCTTTTCAGTAATGATACATGTATATCCTTCCACCTTTACAGTAATGATCATGTCTATCCTTTCACCTTTACAGTAATGATACATGTCTATCCTTTCACCTTTACAGTAATGATCATGTCTATCCTTTCAACTTTTCAGTAATGATACATGTCTATCCTTTCGGTTTGTTAATCTCATTTTTGTTCACCCATGAGATCATTTTATATTTTGGATGGACTACTCTGATTTGCCATTACAATATTGTCTAAAAAAAACTGTTCACAATACATACGGGGGTTGTAGACATCAGTGAGGGTGGAGGGAGTGAATGGCATGGCTCAGTGCTCTGGCTGCAACAGTAATAGATGACGACCAAGAGAACCAGCTCCCTAGTCATTTTACATGCAAATGTATAAAGAAGTAATAGCCAGCAATGAGGAAATCACCAGGGATCAGACGTCCCAGTTTTCATTCAGTCTGTAATAAGACAAAAAAAACTGAACGCAAACTCCTATTAGTCCTAAAGATGGCTTGTAATCTAAAGTCATTTCCCACATGTAACAGCCTGTTGTATTTCCTCAATCAAGAAAATAAATCAGATGAATTGACGTCATGGGCTGTGTTCTGTCTGGAGCCCCCATGTTCCCCACACCATAAGAGATGTGTGACTACTGTACATTACTGTTGGGTTCTTACTGGGCTTTACCCACCCCCATCTCTCTCTCTCTCTCTCTCTCTCTCTCTCTCTCTCTCTTCTCTCTCTCTCTCTTTTCCCTCTCTCTCTCTCGCTCACTCTCTCTCTCACTCTCTCGCGCTCTCTCTCACTCTTTTCCTCTCTCTGTGGGGCTTTTCTCTGTTCTGTCTCAGTATGGCCTCACAAGGGAGCTCCTTTCCTGCCTGGCCAACTTCAAACAGCAGGGCAGATAAAGTATGAGACAGCAGGATAAAACTCAGCACACACTATTTAAGGCATGGCTACAGGATTCATTGGAGCCCTGGATCATCAGATAAGACTGTATTACACTGAGCTGGATGATTTAACACTCTGGTGTCATAGCCACTCTCACCTACAGTATCTATTCACACTTTATACATCTGGCCAGCTGGGTTTACTGAAATACCATGTAATACATTTACAGTGCCTTGCGAAAGTATTCGGCCCCCTTGAACTTTGCGACCTTTTGCCACATTTCAGGCTTCAAACATAAAGATATAAAACTGTATTCTTTTGTGAAGAATCAACAACAAGTGGGACACAATCATGAAGTGGAACGACATTTATTGGATATTTCAAACTTTTTTAACAAATCAAAAACTGAAAAATTGGACGTGCAAAATTATTCAGCCCCCTTAAGTTAATACTTTGTAGCGCCACCTTTTGCTGCGATTACAGCTGTAAGTCGCTTGGGGTATGTCTCTATCAGTTTTGCACATTGAGAGACTGACATTTTTTCCCATTCCTCCTTGCAAAACAGCTCGAGCTCAGTGAGGTTGGATGGAGAGCATTTGTGAACAGCAGTTTTCAGTTCTTTCCACAGATTCTCGATTGGATTCAGGTCTGGACTTTGACTTGGCCATTCTAACACCTGGATATGTTTATTTTTGAACCATTCCATTGTAGATTTTGCTTTATGTTTTGGATCATTGTCTTGTTGGAAGACAAATCTCCGTCCCAGTCTCAGGTCTTTTGCAGACTCCATCAGGTTTTCTTCCAGAATGGTCCTGTATTTGGCTCCATCCATCTTCCCATCAATTTTAACCATCTTCCCTGTCCCTGCTGAAGAAAAGCAGGCCCAAACCATGATGCTGCCACCACCATGTTTGACAGTGGGGATGGTGTGTTCAGCTGTGTTGCTTTTACGCCAAACATAACGTTTTGCATTGTTGCCAAAAATTAAATTTTGGTTTCATCTGACCAGAGCACCTTCTTCCACATGTTTGGTGTGTCTCCCAGGTGTCTTGTGGCAAACTTTAAACGACACTTTTTATGGATATCTTTAAGAAATGGCTTTCTTCTTGCCACTCTTCCATTAAGGCCAGATTTGTGCAATATACGACTGATTGTTGTCCTATGGACAGAGTCTCCCACCTCAGCTGTAGATCTCTGCAGTTCATCCAGAGTGATCATGGGCCTCTTGGCTGCATCTCTGATCAGTCTTCTCCTTGTATGAGCTGAAAGTTTAGAGGGACGGCCAGGTCTTGGTAGATTTGCAGTGGTCTGATACTCCTTCCATTTCAATATTATCACTTGCACAGTGCTCCTTGGGATGTTTAAAGCTTGGGAAATCTTTTTGTATCCAAATCCGGCTTTAAACTTCTTCACAACAGTATCTCGGACCTGCCTGGTGTGTTCCTTGTTCTTCATGATGCTCTCTGCGCTTTTAACGGACCTCTGAGACTATCACAGTGCAGGTGCATTTATACGGAGACTTGATTACACACAGGTGGATTGTATTTATCATCATTAGTCATTTAGGTCAACATTGGATCATTCAGAGATCCTCACTGAACTTCTGGAGAGAGTTTGCTGCACTGAAAGTAAAGGGGCTGAATAATTTTGCACGCCCAATTTTTCAGTTTTTGATTTGTTAAAAAAGTTTGAAATATCCAATAAATATCGTTCCACTTCATGATTGTGTCCCACTTGTTGGTGATTCTTCACAAAAAAATACAGTTTTATATCTTTATGTTTGAAGCCTGAAATGTGGCAAAAGGTCGCAAAGTTCAAGGGGGCCGAATACTTTCGCAAGGCACTGTAAGTGAACCATGCATTATTGGACAGCAAACAGACAGTGTTTTTTCCAATGGCTTTTTTAGTGCACATTGAATAAGTGCAGTGCCTTCAGAAAGTATTCATAACCCTTGATTAATTACACATTTTGTTGAGTTACAGCCTGAATTAAAAAATGTATTACATTTAAAAAATGCTCACCCATCTACACACAATACACCATAATGACAAAGTGAAAATATGTTTTTAGAAATGTTGGCAAATGTATTGAAAATGAAATACAGAACTATCTAATTTACATAAGTATTCACACCCCTGAGTCAATACTTTGTAGAAACACCTTTGGTGGCAATTACAGCTGTGAGTCTTTTGGGGTAAATCTCACACCTGGATTTAACTATATTTGCCCATTATTCTAAAGAAAAATCTTCAAGCTCTGTCAAGTTGATTATATATAGATCATTGCTAGACAGCCATTTTCAAGCTGATTTAAGTCCAAACTGTAACTAGGCCACTGAGGAACATTCAATGACATCTTGGTAAGCAACTCCAGTGTAGATTTGGCCTTGTCTTTTTGTCCTGCGGAAGGTGAATTTGTCTCCTAGCGTCTGTTGGAAAGCAGACTGAACCAGGTTTTCCTATAGGATTTTAGGGGCTCCCGAGAGGCGCAGCAGTTTAAGGCACTGCATCTCAGTGCTTCAGGCGTCACTACAGCAACCCCTGGTTCAAATCCAGGCTGTATCACAACCAGCCTTGATTGGGAGTCCCATAGGGCGCACACAATTGGCCCAGCACCGTCCGGTTTTGGCCGGTGTAGACCGTCATAGTAAATAAGAATTTGTTCTTAACTGGCTTGCCTAGTTAAATAGAAAGAAATAAAACAAATATATTTTTTAACTCCCTAGTCCTTGCTGATGACTAGTATACCCATAACATGATGCAGCCACCACAATGCTTGAAAATATGAAGTGTGGTATTCAATGATGTGTTGTGTTGGATTTGCCCCAAATACAATGCTTTGTATTCAGAACAAAAAGTGTACTTTTTAGCTACATTTTTTTGCAGTATTACTTATAGTGCCTTTTTGCAAACAGGATGCATGTTTTGGAATATTTTTATTGAGTAAAGGCTTCCCTCTTTTCACTCTGGCATTTAGGTTAGTATTGTGGAGTAACTACAATGTTGTTGATCCATCCTCACTTTTCTCATATCACAACCACTAACTGTTTTAAAATCATCATTGGCCTCATGGTGAAATCCCTGTAACGGCTTTCATATAGTGAACGAGATTCGGACCAAACTGCAGCGTGTCGATTGCGATCCATGTTTATTTAAACAAACGTAAACACGACTAAACACGAACACTACAAAACAATAAACGAAACAAAAACCGAAAACAGCCTATACTTGTGTCAACTAACATCAAACAAGGACATCAAGACACTAAGGACATCAAGACACTAAGGACATCAAGACACTAAGGACATCAAGACACTAAGGACATCAAGACACTAAGGACATCAAGACACTAAGGACATCAAGACACTAAGGACATCAAGACACTAAGGACATCAAGACACTAAGGACATCAAGACACTAAGGACATCAAGACACTAAGGACATCAAGACACTAAGGACATCAAGACACTAAGGACATCAAGACACTAAGGACATCAAGACACTAAGGACATCAAGACACTAAGGACATCAAGACACTAAGGACATCAAGACACTAAGGACAATCACCCACGACAAACTCAAAGAATATGGCTGCCTAAATATGGTTCCCAATCAGAGACAACGATAAACACCTGCCTCTGATTGAGAACCACTCCAGACAGCCATAGACTTTGCTAGATAACCCCACTAGCTACAATCCCAATACATACACACCAGAACCCCAGGACAAAACACACCACAATACAAAAAACCCGATGCCACACCCTGGCCTGACCCAATACATGAAGAAAAACACAAAATACTTAGACCAGGACGTGACAATCCCTGAGCGGTTTCCTTCCTCTCCGGCAACTGAATTAGGAAGGATGCCTGTATCTTTGTAGTGACTTGATACACCATCAATAGTATAATTAATAACTAATCACCATGCTCAAAGGGATATTCAGTGCCTACTTTTCATTTTTTTATATACATCTAGCAATCGGTGCCCTTCTTTGCAAGGCATTGAAAAATCTCCCTGGTCTTTGTGGTTGAATCTGTGTTTGAAATTCAATGCTCGACAGAGGGACCTTACAGATAATTGTATGTGTTGGGTACTGAGATAAGGTAGTCATTCAAAAATCATGTTTAACACTATTATTGAACATGGAATGAGTTCATGCAACTTATTATGTGATTTTTTAGGAACATTTTTACTCCTGAACTAAACATTTTTTATTTTTTATTTTACAAACAAAATTCCACTTTCACATAATGGGGTATTTTGTGCAAATCAGTGACACATCTCAATTTAATCAAGTTTAAATTCAGGCTGTATCACAACAAAATGTGGAAAAAGTCAAGGGTGTGAATACTTTCTGAAGGCAGTGTATGTATGTAAAGCTCCTATCAGGCAATCGGTAATCATGCCCCCCACCACAGTCATGCTGTTAAGGTTTATTTGTACCATGCTTAGTCAGCTGCTTTAGAAAATATTTAAGTATTTGCTCATTTAAAATTACATTGTAATGTAATTGGAGTGACTGTGAACATATGATTGAATAAATAATGTACAGTTGAAGTCAGAAGTTTACATACACTCAGAGTCATTAAAACTCGTTTTTCAAGCACTCAACAAATTTCTTGTTAACAAACTATAGTTTTGGCAAGTCGGTCAGGATATCTACTTCACACAAGTCATTTTTCCAACAATTGTTTACAGACAGATTATTTCACTTATAATTCACTGTATCGCAATTCCAGTGGGTCAGAAGTTTACAAACACTAAGTTGACTGTGCCTTTAAACAGCTTGGAAAATTTCAGAAGATGATGTCATGGCTTTAGAAGCTTCTGATAGGCTAATTGACATCATATGAGTCAATTGGAGGTGTACCTGTGGATGTATTTCAAGGCCTACCTTCAAACTCAGTACCTCTTTGATTGACATCATGGGAAAATCAAAAGAAATCAGCTAAGACTTGTAGACCTCCACAAGTCTGGTTCATCCTTGGGAGCAATTTCCAAACGCCTGAAGGTACCACGTTCGTCTGTACAAACAATAGTACGCTAGTATATACACCATGGGACCACACAGCCGTTATACCGCTCAGGAAGGAGACGCATTCTGTCTCCTAGAGATGAACGTACCTTGGTGCGAAAAGGGCAAATCAATCCCAGAACAGCAAAGGACCTTGTGAAGATGCTGGAGGAAACAGGTACAAAAGTATCTATATCCGCAGTAAAAATGTGCCCTATATCGACATAACCTGAAAGGATATGCAAGGAAGAAGCCACTGTTCCAAAACCGCCATAAAAAGGCCAGACTACAGTTTGCAACTGCATGCAAATGGGGACAAAGATCGTACTTTTTGGAGAAATGTCCTCTGGTCTGATGAAACAAAAATAGATCTGTTTGGCCAAAATGACCATCGTTATGTTTGGAGGAAAAAGGGGGATGCTTGCAAGACGAAGAACACCATCCCAACAGTGAAGAACGGCGGTGGCAGCATCATGTTGTCAGGGTGCTTTGCTGCAGGAGGGACTGGTGCACTTCACAAAATCGATGGCATCATGAGGATGGAAAATTATGTGGATGGAAAATTATGTGGATATATTGAAGCAACATCAAGACATCAAGTTGAAGCTTGGTCGCAAATGGGTCTTCCAAATGGACAATGACCCCAAGCATACTTCCAAAGTTGTGGCAAAATGGCTTAAGGACAACAAAGTCAAGGTATTGGAGTGGCCATCACAAAGCCCTGACCTTAATCCCATAGGAAATCTGTGGGCAGAACTGAAAAAACATGACTCAGTTGCACCAGCTCTGTCAGGAGGAATGGGCCAAAATTCACCCAACTTATTGTGGGAAAGTTGCGGAAGGCTACCCGGAATGTTTGACCCAAGTTAAACAATTTAAAGGCAATGCTACCAAATACTAATTGAGTGTATGTTAACTTCTGACCCACTGGGAATGTGATGAAAGAACTAAATGCTGAAATAAATCACTCTCTCTACTATTATTCTGACATTTCACGTTCTTAAAATAAAGTGGTTATTCTAAGGGAATTAAATGATTAAATGTCAGGAATTGTGAAAAACTGAGTTTAAACGTATTTGGCTAAGGTGTATGTAAACTTCTGACTTCAACTGTACATGTGGAGAGTTGTTCACAACATGTGCTGCATAAGAGGTGATCAAAGACTCAAGGGGTTGAAATAATCAGGAGGGAATAATTGTGAAATAAACTCTGTCTGATCAATTTATTTAAAGCAGCCCTGCAAGTATTCACCCTGAGGTTACTGTATATCTGATGAGGCTCAGTCAATTCTCTGTGAACTGATTTGTAAATAGAAAACTGAAATAATTTAGTTGGATTCTCCAGTAATTAGATTAATGACCACCTCCCTGCTCCCATGATGCATGGCTATCATCTCTGTCTGTCTCTCTCTCTGTGTGTGTGTGTGTGTGTGTGTGTGTGCGGTCTCATAGCTACCACCACTGGATGTTTAGAGAATGTGAGTGGCTGAGTGAAGGACTGATATTTACATTAGCATACTAGAAAGGAATACTTACAGTGCCTATCTTATTCCCTCCAACCACACATGTGGAAAGTAGACGGCTCAGGCTGGGGCTGCCTGACACATGCGTTGCTGGTGAAGCCCAGAGATAATGAGCATAATGAATCTGTTCCACACATGGCACGTTTATAAAGGCATGTCGTGTCATTAATCAGGAGCATGGGGAAATGGGACAGTCTAAGGTGCGTGTAACGGTTTTCGTCGTCGGATGAGGAAGAGTAGTCGGAGCAAAGCTCAGCGTGGAAAGTGTTCATGTTTGTTTATTGAACTGAACACTAACACAAAATAACAAGAGAATAAAATCAACCGAAACAGTCCTGAAAGGTGCAAACACTAAACAGAAAATAACTACCCACAAAACCCATGTGGGAAAAATCTACCTAAGTATGGTTCCCAAGCTCTCTATGGTCAGGGCGTGCATGGTTTGATTGACAGGCTAATTTATTGCCAGGAACAGCAGCTTTTCATGGGATGAATAGGAGCTTTACCCACAATTAATGAGGCTGCCAGGTGTGTGGGCCACTGCATTCCCTACGGAGAGGCTAACTAGATACTGGGTGACTAGTTCTGGGTGGGGTTGTTAACTACGCTGTGTATCTGCTAACATCAAACATACAAGTACGGGTAGGGGTTTGCAGGGGGTGAGCTATGCACTCTATAATGATGCGACTCAGAGATGGTTGGGTTGGGTCTCTATGTCTCTGACATTTCTCAGTCATACTGGGTTGCTGCTGCTGGGTGATGGTGTTGACATGTACCTGTGCATCT
Source organism: Oncorhynchus mykiss (assembly GCF_013265735.2). Taxonomy (NCBI): domain Eukaryota; kingdom Metazoa; phylum Chordata; class Actinopteri; order Salmoniformes; family Salmonidae; genus Oncorhynchus; species Oncorhynchus mykiss. The sequence goes on along the minus strand of NC_048590.1, from coordinate 35,230,701 downwards.
GTAAACATCATATCCAGTGCCTTGCAAAAGTATTCGGCAGCCTTGAACTTTGCAACCTTTTGCCACATTTCAGGCTTCAAACATAAAGATATAAAACTGTATTTTTTTGTGAAGAATCAACAACAAGTGGGACACAATCATGAAGTGGAACGACATTTATTGGATATTTCAAACTTTTTTAACAAATCAAAAACTGAAAAATTGGGCGTGCAAAATTATTCAGCCCCTTTACTTTCAGTGCAGCAAACTCTCTCCAGAAGTTCAGTGAGGATCTCTGAATGATCCAATGTTGACCTAAATGACTAATGATGATAAATACAATCCACCTGTGTGTAATCAAGACTCCGTATAAATGCACCTGCACTGTGATAGTCTCAGAGGTCCGTTAAAAGCGCAGAGAGCATCATGAAGAACAAGGAACACACCAGGCAGGTCCGAGATACTGTTGTGAAGAAGTTTAAAGCCGGATTTGGATACAAAAAGATTTCCCAAGCTTTAAACATCCCAAGGAGCACTGTGCAAGCGATAATATTGAAATGTAAGGAGTATCAGACCACTGCAAATCTACCAAGACCTGGCCGTCCCTCTAAACTTTCAGCTCATACAAGGAGAAGACTGATCAGAGATGCAGCCAAGAGGCCCATGATCACTCTGGATGAACTGCAGAGATCTACAGCTGAGGTGGGAGACTCTGTCCATAGGACAACAATCGGTCGTATATTGCACAAATCTGGCCTTTATGGAAGAGTGGCAAGAAGAAAGCCATTTCTTAAAGATATCCATAAAAAGTGTCGTTTAAAGTTTGCCACAAGACACCTGGGAGACACACCAAACATGTGGAAGAAGGTGCTCTGGTCAGATGAAACCAAAATTTAATTTTTGGCAACAATGCAAAACGTTATGTTTGGCGTAAAAGCAACACAGCTGAACACACCATCCCCACTGTCAAACATGGTGGTGGCAGCATCATGGTTTGGGCCTGCTTTTCTTCAGCAGGGACAGGGAAGATGGTTAAAATTGATGGGAAGATGGATGGAGCCAAATACAGGACCATTCTGGAAGAAAACCTGATGGAGTCTGCAAAAGACCTGAGACTGGGACGGAGATTTGTCTTCCAACAAGACAATGATCCAAAACATAAAGCAAAATCTACAATGGAATGGTTCAAAAATAAACATATCCAGGTGTTAGAATGGCCAAGTCAAAGTCCAGACCTGAATCCAATCGAGAATCTGTGGAAAGAACTGAAAACTGCTGTTCACAAATGCTCTCCATCCAACCTCACTGAGCTCGAGCTGTTTTGCAAGGAGGAATGGGAAAAAATGTCAGTCTCTCGATGTGCAAAACTGATAGAGACATACCCCAAGCGACTTACAGCTGTAATCGCAGCAAAAGGTGGCGCTACAAAGTATTAACTTAAGGGGGCTGAATAAGTTTGCACGCCCAATTTTTCAGTTTTTGATTTGTTAAAAAAGTTTGAAATATCCAATAAATGTCTTTCCACTTCATGATTGTGTCCCACTTGTTGTTGATTCTTCACAAAAAAATACAGTTTTATATCTTTATGTTTGAAGCCTGAAATGTGGCAAAAGGTCGCAAAGTTCAAGGGGGCCGAATACTTTTGCAAGGCACTGTATAAGCAAGGGTAGGGGTTTATAAGTAAAGCTACTTTATATCTGATACTTCCATGGGTGTGCCTGTGCCTTCTACAAGGTTCTGTGGTTCTGACTCCCTCTGAGGTTCTGATTCCCTCTGAGGTTCTGAGGTTCTGACTTCCTCTGATGGCAGTAGAGTTAGTACAAGTTCCATATATGGAGAGACTATATATATACTGTATATATAGAGAGCGACTATATAGCTCTGATTAGGACAGCCACTGGATATTAAGCTTTGTTTTCGATATCAAAATATGTGTTATCCCCCCTCTGAATTTCTTCTGAAATTATCATCTCATCTGGCCTTACACATTGAATTAGCTCACATTGCAGTTGTGTGCCAAGCCCTGCTTCTGCTCCAATTGCAGAATAATCAAATCAGGGGAAGTATGCTCCATGCGGTCTCAAAACATCTAACCTCTATTGAGGACAGCATCTTAATCTATTTTTTAAAAAGGGAATTCTGCTTCTATGTGTACATTGTGTATTATTTTCAACTTATATTGAGATATAAGATGCTTTCAATGTGAAATATTTGCTTTTGAGATAACATTGTTGGAATAGCAATCCATCACCAAGCTAGACGTTCATTTGGCCGAGGGATGCTTTAATGATAGATCATTATACATGCTTTATGATAGCTTAAGAAGATGGGCAAGGCTGCATCACATTGCACTGCGGTGAAAAATACAAATGTTAGCTATATACTGTATGCTGCAGTAATGAGCATCAACTCCATATAATGTTCACATACAGGTACTGTAGTCTGCTGTGCAGGGAAAATACATCTCCTTGGAAGAAAAGAGACAGAGTATAGTAGAACATCACGGGGGGCTGTTGTTTGGGACAAGCATCGTACAACCATACAATGGTACAGGTCATGCAGTTAAGCGGTGGGTGTCTCAGGTCTCTAAATCACATTATGCTTATGAAAATCCATGTGACTAATCCCAGTGACAACAGAATCCCAAAGATATAGTACTTTTGACTGGCTGGCAGTCAGGAAGGAACCTTCTCTGCACGCAAGAAGCAAACAACAACAACTAGACATGGGTTCAAATAGTTTTGATTTATCTCCATTACATTAGCTGTGCTTGATTGGAACCAATGGCGTGTCCCACAACTGCCAACCCTGCCACCTGGCACTTCCAGACAGGCTCAATAAAACCCTCAAAGTAGTTGAAAGAAAACAAATGCTATTTGAACCCAGGTCTGAAGAAGGACTAGAGAGATGTGGAGTTGCTAGGTTAATGACCCAGCCTCAACCCCCACAGAACTCCCAGGTCTAGCCTCAGTAACCTGTCATCTCCAGCACAAGACTCACCAGCGAGGAGGAAATAGGAGAAAGAAAAGCAAAGGCTAGCAGCGGCGATGCAGAGAGAGAGAGATGCGAGAAGGGAGTGGGAGATATTCTCAGCAGGCATCGTCACTAACATGTAGGAAGCCTGCCTCAACACCATGATAGTGTCAGCAGCAGCCTCTTTCAATGGCTTTTATTTATTTTACTGTAGGAAAAGTAATGTGGAAGGCTTAATCCACCTTTCTTTAAATGAGAGGTTATTTCATTATTTAGGTCTTATTTTCCGCCTCAGTTGACAGGCAACGTGAGACGCAAACTGGCAACTTAAAACCTATTTAAATGAATCTGATTCTGGTCCCATCTGAGTTTGTCTCTCTCTCTCTCTCTGTCCTCCTCTCGTCTTTTCTCTCTCTTTCTCTCCTCTTAGCGCGGGTGTGCAGACTTGCTAATTCAATCAGCTCCAACAGAGCAGGATAGCTTCTCTCTGCCATGTTGTCCGGTCTACCATGCCTCTCACTGTGCCGCTCACCTGTCCTCTAGCCATGACCTCATCAGGGAAGATAAAGAGCCACAGGTATCTTTCATATGCTCAGATCAGTCTGGTAGCTCTTACACACAAACACGCATGTACACACCACCAGCCAGGAGTTTGACTGACTGACTGGCATACTGCTTCCTTTCTGTGCCCTGCCATGTGGCCCTTATCAATGGTCTGGCTGGGACTAGGTACTGTAGTGGGGGCCGACAGCCTCAGTGCGGCATCTATTTCAAGGATCTCCTGGCTTAAAAGTGACTGTTTGATAAGCCATGCTGACAGACAGCCGGGTATATCTATTCGATAGTTCTCTCTAAAATGACATGGGAACATGCATAATCATGTCATGTACAGTATTTTAGTATTTTTGCACCTCTGTGAATGAAATGAATGGGTGGAGTGCTGACTGGGGTCTGACAGGGTACTGTATAGAGCAAGGATGTCAAACTAATTTGCTCCGCGTAAACGCATTCGATCTTCACCGAGGTCCGGAGGCCCACACTTAAAATGTACTATATTTCCTTACCATCAAAATTTGCTCCAAATATTCCTCTATTCATCGCTTTTGGAATTGTTGATGCTCCATGAATGTCTAGCTTTCGATTAGATTACCGTTAGCAAGCTGGACAGTGAAAAGACTATACATGTAGGCCCAATATCATTTCTATACAGTTTCAATTTGGTTTTAGTAATTTCAAAGTCGTTTTCCCTGGATAAAAATGATTCTTAAAATAAATCTTATTTACTCAAACCTCCGCCGGGCCAGAATGAATGGGCTGGTTGCGGGACGTATGTTTGACACCCCGGGTATAGACTATCAGATAACATGCTTGTAGCACTTCCCTCTGGTAAGATATAGATAGCTATTCTTTTGCAGTATGTCCTTCATTACTGGCAACATATTCTGTTGGCATTATTAGCTAAAGAATTCATCATGAGAATGCTGCAGTATGGAGCCTCATGTCTAATGACTTGTAACTGGCATAATATTTTGTGTCGTCTCAATGGAGGAAGACATTTTCTGCTGCGCCGTTAGAGGGAACTGAAATCCTCTCTCCATAGGAACCATCCCTCAGCGTCTAAGCCAACACCATGAACAGGCTTTCTTTATTTTCCTTAATTTTACAAATGACTCAGTAAATACATCGCTGGGAACTAACAGAGCTGTGCATTCCACGTTATTTATTAGGGGATTTGTGTTGTACACATCAGAGTAGGCAGAAAAGCCAAATTAAATGAAATAGTCAGCACAAGCCATAACAACTAAACTTCTGTTGACAACATCAGATATAAGCAAAATATAGCCATAGATATGCATTTTCAATTTGAGTTGTTTCATTGTTCTTGATTTGCTCCATTTGATTAGCTCCAGAGCTGTTTTAAAGCTATATGAAACATTACTGAGTTAATTAGATGATTTGGCTGCTTCCACTGCTCTGTCCCCAGTGAACGATGTGCTCTCTTGTTACACTGATGCACAATATAATCTCCATACTTTGGCAGATGTCCTGTCTACTTCTATAGTAAATCTAATTATTCTGTACCAATACAATGCTGGGTAGGCCATTGCACATCTTCAGTCATACTACATAGGCCTAACACATACAAATCATATGATACATTATATTATACTAACATGATAATACCGTAAAAACTTTTATTTTTAAGAAATAATTTTTGGAAGAAATAAAGGAACTTTACCCCCTTAAATTAAGATATCTACCATCGATTTCATCTGAAAAGTTAGATGTGAAGTCAAAAGAAGACAAATTGCATTGAGCATTCAAATCAGATCCTTGGTTTTAGAGAGAGAGCGAGACTTAAGAACAGACATATCTATGACCTCATTTTCTTTGAAAGGTTTCTGTCACATCAGCAGAGACAATTCACTGCTCTTGGAAATGTTCAAGCGCTCTCTGCTCTTACAATTCTCTCTAGGACGTCTAGTGACACACATAAAAGTACGACTTGGTCTCAAAGCCTAATTTCTAAATCTTATGTATACAGTTTGTGTCCCACTGGCTCTTTCACAGGAAGTAATCAGAAACATAGTTAAGCAGATTCAATAGAAGTGTAATTAGCAGTAATTAAGGAACCACAGGCCAAGCTGGGCTTGGGATGCTGCTGTCTAACACGAAACACAATCCCTGGGTGGTAATTACATGTATACACTACACCAAGCTGGGGATGACTTACTCAGTCTATTACTCTTTGGCTATTGTTGGAGATTCACTGTTTAGAAGTTGAACAAAGAGCAACGAGAACCTGTTTCTAATAAGGCAAATGGATGATTAACATGCTGGAGTTTTTTATTTGAACAATATGCCTTACCTAATAGATGAATTACTATGGTGATGAACAAAGTCACTGTAACATGTACTCTTGTTGTTCAGTATTTATCTGTGTATGTATGTACAATTGAAGTCAGAAGTTTACATACACTTAGGTTGGAGTCATTAAGACTTTTTTCAACCACCACAAATTTCTTGTTAACAAACTAAAGCTTTGGCAAGTGGGGTAGAACATCTACTTTGTGCATGACACAAGTCATTTTTTCCAACAATTGTTTACAGACAGATTATTTCACTTATAATTCACTGTATCACAATTCCAGTGGGTCAGAAGTTTACATACACTAAGTTGACTGTGCCTTTAAACTTCTGATAGGCTAATTGTGTCACGGGTGTCGTTGGAAGTGAACCAAAGTGCAGCATGGTGAGCATACATTTCTCTTTTTATTTAAAATGTCGCCAACAAGACAAGAAACTAAAAACAACCGTGAAGCTTACAGGGCTTACAAGTGCCACTAACAAAGTTAACTACCCACACTGAAAGGAGGGAAAAAGTAAGTATGATTCCCAATCAGCAACAACGATAGACAGCTGTCCCTGATTGAGAACCATACCCGGCCAAAACATAGAAGTAAAGAAAAATAGAAAACAAACATAGAATGCCCACCCCACATCACACCCTGACCAAACCAAAATAGAGACATAAAAAAGGCTCTCTAAGGTCAGGGCGTGACAAATTGACATCACTTGAGTCAATTGGAGGTGTACCTGTGGATGTATTTCAAAGCCTACCTTCAATCTCAGTGCCTCTTTGCTTGACATTATGGGAAAATGAAAAGAAATCAGCCGAGACCTCAGGAAAAAAAGTGTAGACCTCCACAAGTCTGGTTCATCCTTGGGAGCAATTTCCAAATGCCTGAAGGTACACGAGTATAAACACCATGGGACCAGCAAGGAAGAAGCCACTGCTCCAAAACCGGCATAAAAAAATCTAGATTATGGTTTGCAACTGCACATAGGGACAAAGATCGTACTTTTTGGAGAAATGTTTTTTGGTCTGATGAAACAAAAATAGAACTGTTATGTTTGGAGGAAAAGGGGGGAGTCTTGCAACCCGAAGAAAACACCATCCCAACCGTGAAGCACGTGGGTGGCAGCATCATGTTGTGGGAGTGCTTTGCTGCAGGAGGGACTGGTGAACTTCACAAAATAGATGGCATCATGAGAAAGGAAGATTATGTGGATATACTGAAGCAACATCGCAAATGGGTCTTCCAAATGGACAATGACCCCAAGCATACTTCCAAAATGTGGCAAAATGGCTTAAGGACAACAAAGTCAAGGTATTGGAGTGGCCATCACAAAGCCCGGACTCAATCCCATAGAAAATGTGTAGGCAGAACTGAAAAAGCGGGTGCGAGCAAGGAGGCCTACAAACCTGACTCAGTTACACTAGCTCTGTCAGGAGGAATGGACCAAAATTAATCCAACTTATTGTGGGAAGCTTGTGGAAGGCTACACGAAACAGGAATTGTGAAAAACAAACTGTATTTGGCTAAGGTGTATGTAAACTTCCGACTTCAACTGTATGTCGGCTGATCAGCAACAAAAGCCATGAAGGCCATTGTTATTGTCTTGAATGAGATTACACTTCACTCTTCTATTTTTTCAGACAAGGGGGAGAGAGACAAACAATTTACTGTAATTCTAGTGATAGTAAAAGGTAACGATGTGCATCACTGTCACATCACCTCAGCCAGTACTGTCCTCACTGTTAGGTTCATCTTGGTGGCAGCCAGGTTTATAGTACAGAAGAAGAGTTGTGAGGCTGCCTCAGCATACCTTCTGACCTGCCTGTGAACAGCTCCAATGAGGAAAGTAGTACCACTGTTGGTCTATACACGTATAGCGTGAGAGACCTGGCAGGAGACATATACGTTTCTGAATCTTTTCTCAGTCTTTGCACTGTGCTTGTATTCATAAAATGTCTCAGGGTAGGGTTGTTGATCCAGGATCAGTTTTACTTTTTTGATTATAATGAATGGACAGGGGTGACCTGATCCTAGATCAGCACTCCTACTCTGAGATGCTTTGTGAATATGGTGCCTGGTCAGGGATAGGGCTGTGGAGGTCATTACATTTTGTCAGCCGGTTATTGTCATGCAAATGACTGCTGGTCTCACCGCATTTGACCATTCATTAACATAAACATGTTTAGCGTCTCCAGACCTCCATACATACAAGCTGCTGATGCACGCCTGAGATATTCTGTAGCGAAAGGTAATGTGTCAGTTGATCAATTATGAAAAAAGCCCTATTACTAGGCTATTCCAAATCAAATACAAATTCACTACAATTGTAGGCTAACTCTGTAAGCTGCCCTGCACAATCAATGAAGCAACAGCATTGCCTAGGCCTAGACGTTCTCTCCCAGACTCATGGATAGAAAGCAGTCCATCCAATATGCATAATAATACAGTCCACACTGAAAAACTAGAATTTGTTTAATTTAGGAGTATAGGCTAGACCAATTATGTACCAAAGACATCTTATCTATGTTTTTTGGAAATGTTTTTCTGCCATGCGTAATATGCGGTAGGCTGTATAATGGCAAAAATCTTTATTTTAGTTCAGTTTTTTTTTTGGGGGGGGGGGTCTTGGGCTCATATATAGGCACATGTATATTTATCTGCTCTAATATGCATGAGTGTTCTAAATGCAACATTTTGAATTAATCATCACCTTAGAAAGCGCTGTCCATTTCATTCTGTTTGGCTTTGAAACTGTCACGCCCTGACCGTAGAGATCCTTTTATTCTCTATGTTTGTTTGGTCAGGGTGTGACTCGGGTCGGAAACTCTATGTTCTTTGTTTCTATGTTTTGGCTGGGTATGGTTCTCAATCTGGGACAGCTGTCTATCGTTGATAGATTGGAAATATGATTGGAAATCATATTTAGACAGCCTTTTTTTCTTTTTTGTATTTGTGGGTAGTTGTCTTTGTTAGTGGCCTGTATTGCCCTAGTAAGCTTCACGTTCGTTTTTGTTGTTTCTTGTTTTGTTGGCGACATTTATAATAAAGAAAACGCTCACCATGCTGCACCTTGGTCCGGTCATTTTGAAGACGACGATCGTTACAGAACTACCCACCAAAAAAGGACCAAGCAGCGTGTTCAAGAGGAGCAGGGATCCTGGGCCCGGGAGAAAAAAGAGTGGATGACACCCTGGACCTGGGAGGAGGTTATGGCAGGGGACAAGACCCTGCCATGGAAACAGGTGGAAACACCAAAAAAGGACCAATGTTACATAGGGTCATTGCTGGCAAGGAAGCCCGGGAAGCCCCCAAAAATTGGGAGCGGCACACAGGTAGGTTGGCAGAGCTAACTCCCTGTGCTCACAGTAAGGAGCGTGGTACTGGTCAGGCACAGTGTTATGGGGTAAAGCGCACGGTGTCTCCAGTACGCGTGCACAGTACACGGGTATGGTTCTCAATCAGGGACAGCTGTCTATCGTTGTCTCCGATTGGGAATCACACGTAGGCAGCCTTTTTTCCTTTTTGTATTTGTGGGTAGTTGTCTTTGTTAGTGGCCTGTATTGCCCTAGTAAGCTTCACATTCGTTTTTGTTGTTTCTTGTTTTGTTGGCGACATTTATAATAAAGAAAACGCTCACCATGCGCACCATGCTGCACCTTGGTCCGGTCATTTTCAAGACGACGATTGTGACAGAAACAACATCCACAACAACCATGTTTTCCACTCACTTTCAACCTGTTGTTGAACTTCTTTCTTCAAATTTATCATCACAGTGAGGTAAAAAATGTAGCCTAACAGTGATTTTAAAAGCATGATACTGTTTTGATGATGTTTGATTGCATTTGAATTCATTTCAGTGTGGTTGGACGGACATTATAAACTGTGTGTTTCGAGTCCTGAATGCTGATTGCCTGACAGCCATGGTATATCAGACAGTATACCACGGGTATGACAAAACATTTATTTTTACTGCTCTAATTTTGTTGGTAAATGGCAATAAGGCACCTCAAGAGTTTGTAGTATATGGCCAATATACATGGCTAAGGGCTGTATCCAGGCACTATATAAGAACAACCCTTAGATGTGGTATATTGGCCATATACCACACCTCCTCTGGCTTTATTGCTTGAATAGAGCACTGAGTACATCAGGTCGTTACTGAGTTGGGTACTACCAACGCATGTCCAGAGTGCATAAGAGGAGATCACCGTGACTCAACGGTCACGTGGAATTTGACTACGGTCATGACTCATGATTACCTTTGTGGCGGTAATAGAGATACACAAAACTAACATGCCTTATTAGCTTTCAACATCATTTACCTTCTCATCAGCCAGCCAGGGCTCCCTCATTAGCCAGCCAGGGCTCCCTCATTGTGACCCATATATTATTTCCATAAAGGGAAATTATATATGGTTCCATTAAAATGGCTTTCTTTGCACTGCAAGTCAAACCAGCGGCATGTAACATCAAACTTAAGTGCAGCTTTCACAAAGTAAATGTCAGTTACGGTTGATGTGAAATATTGCAAATGGTTCCAGCGTCTTTTATTTTACTGCGATGGCTTTAAAAAGAGATAACAAGCCTGTTTTAACTCATATAATACACTTTATATCGAAAGTGCTAGAGTACAAATGTGAAACTTCCACAACATTTGTACGCCAACAATTTTTCAGTGTAAACCAGCCTGCTTTGACTACCTGTCTCTTCCTGTCTAAACTCACATAGATGTCTGACTACTACATATGAGTAGGCCTATTCATATACTCTACAGTAGTCCTATTATACTAGTATTTTCATCTGATAAGGCACAAGTGGGGGATTACAGATTTATTGGTGTCCACACTCCACAAGATCACTCCACAAGAACACTCCACAAGGTAATGGCACACTATTAACTGAGGTATGCACTAGAACTGGGCAATATAAAAAAAATATACAGTTGAAGTCGGAAGATTACATACACCTTAGCCAAATAAATTTAAACTCAGTTTTTCACAATTCCTGACATTTGATCCTAGTAAAAATTCCCTGTTTTAGGTCAGTTAGAATCACCACTTTATTTTAAGAATGTGAAATGTCAGAATAATAGTAGAGAGAATAAAAAATGTTCAGCTTTTATTTCTTTCATCACATTCCCAGTGAGTCAGAAGTTTACATACACTCAATTATAATTTGGTAGCATTGCCTTTAAATTGTTTAACTAGGGTCAAACGTTTCGGGTAGCCTTTCACAAGCTTCCCACAATAAGTTGGGTGAATTTTGGCCCATTTCTCCTGACAGAGCTGGTGTAACTGAGTCAGGTTTGTAGGCCTCCTTGCTTGCACACGCTTTTTCAGTTCTGCCCACAAATTTTCTATGGGATTCAGGTCAGGGCTTTGAAGTGGCCACTCCAATACCTTGACTTTGTTGTCCTTAGGCCATTTTGCCACATCTTTGGTTGGGGTCATTGTCCTTTTGGAAGACCCATTTGCGACCAAGCTTCAACTTCCTGACCGATGTCTTGAGATGTTGCTTCAATATATTCACATAATTTTCCTGCCTCATGATGCCATCTATTTTGTGAAGTTCACCAGTCCCTCCTGCAGCAAAGCAACCCCACAACATGATGCTGCCGCCCATGTGCTTCACGGTTGAGATGGTGTTCTTCTGCTTGCAAGACTCCCCCTTTTTCCTCCAAACATAAGATGGTCATTTTGGCCAAACAGTTCTAATTTTGTTTCATCAGACCAGAGGACATTTATCCAAAATGTACGATCTTTGTCCCCATGCGCAGTTACAAACTGTAGTCTGGCTTTTTTTTTATGCCGGTTTTGGAGCTGTGGTTTCTTCCTTGCTGAGCAGCCTTTCAGGTTATGTCGATATAGGACACATTTTACTGTGGATATAGATACTTTTGTACCTGTTTCCTCCAGCATCTTCACAAGGTCCTTTGCTATTGTTCTGGGATTGATTTGCACTTTTCGCACCAAAGTATGTTCATCTCTAAGAGACAGAACGCGTCTCCTTCCTGAGCGGTATGATGGCTGCGTGGTCCCATGGTGTTTATACTAGCGTACTATTATTTGTACAGATGAACGTGGTACCTTCAGGTGTTTGGAAATTGCTCCCAAGATGAACCAGACTTGTGGAAGTCGACAAAAAATGTTCTGAGGTCTTGGCTGATTTATTTTGATTTTCCCATGATGTCAAGCAAAGAGGCATTGAGTTTGAAGGTAGGTCTTGACATACAACCACAGCTACATCTCCAATTGACTAAAATTATGTCAATTAGCCTATCAGAAGCCTCTAAAGCCATGACATAATTTTCTTGAATTTTCCAAGCTGTTTAAAGGCACCGTCAACTTAGTGTATGTACACTTCTGAAACACTGGAATTGTGATGTGAATTCTAAGTGAAATAATCTGTCTTTAAACAATTGTTGGAAAAATGACTTGTGTCATGTACAAGGTAGTTGTCCTTGCCAAAACTATAGTTTGTTAACAAGAGTGGTTGAAACCTAGTTTTAATGACTCCAACCTAAGTGTGTGTAAACTTCCGACTTCAACTGTAATATCGTGATAAATTTACTGAATTAATGTGATAACGCTAAATAAAAAATAAATGCTACGTTTTTTTTACCAATGTAAACTACTACTAGTTTAATTATTCTAGCCATCAATTGTCCCGTTAACAATCACACATAAGTTGCCTATACTAAAGAAATGTGAAGTTGTAAATTAAATACGTTAGCTAATATTATTAGCAAACTCATTTAATTTAAAACATTTCTCTAATTTAAAACATTTCTCTAGTATAGGCTACTTATAAAAATGAATGATATCAACAAAATGCTTGCAATAAGTAGCCGTTATGGTTGGTGTCAATCATTTTCAGTTTATCATCTCAGGTCTAGTATGTACTGTGCTTGTGGATTTCTCATAATGATCTCTTCTTAGGATGATTACATGAATCAATGTCTCCCTGTTATTTGACAGTGAGTACTCAGAAGGACAGAAAGATCAGATACAAATAGATGTGAATGTGATGCTAAAAAAAATATTGTTTGCCCGCTCAGGCAGGGTCCTGTCCATTGTGCTCCTCCTCAGAAAGTTAATATTTAGCTGTTTCAAGGTCAATGTCTTTGGTGCTGAAGTTCACAGAGTTTGTTCACATAACCCAGCATGCTCTTTGTCCTTTGTCCTTTGTGCCTCCAATTACTAGAAGGCTTTACCAAGTGCAGTATAATGGACTCAGTAATGGCTATCGCAATCAAACTCAATCAAACTGAAGATCTGGTGCTCCTTTGAGTATAATGAGTTCTTATGGCTACACCATGTGCTTTAATAGCAACATTCCCATGTACTTTGTTCTTTAAACTTTACCTAAAGAAATCAAAATTAATTCACACTGAAATACCATCACTTTCAATTTTGTTGGATACGGAGAAGACCCACGATAGCTAGTGTAGCGACGACTATACACACACAGAGATAGCATCAATATATTTGCATTCTGACAGGTTCCTCATCTCCTGGGTAATTAATAATTTACAGTCTCGGGTGTATCACCTGATAGGTCATCCTGCTGTGCTCGTCTTTGGCCTGGTCATTAATATGCTAATCTAAACCGCTGACCCATCCTGTCAGAGAGGAAGTCTCCTCATTATGAGCATCTCAGGTGGCCAATGAACCGCTCTCCAAGGAGACCCCTGCCCTTTCCCCTCTAGACACAAGTAACTCTACTGTTAACTGTAGGAGCCAGGAGACGCTAGAGGCTGAAGAATGGTGGGAAAAGATCTCGGATCTCACATAAAACAGAGATATTTAAACTAGATTTACTCAAACTGTGCGCCCACGAAGGTACTGAGGGAGTGAAGGCCTCATTAACCAAATCTGATTTATTTAAACAGCTCTTTTCTACAAGTACTTTATCCTTTTAGTCTATACAGTGTGGGTAGTTTCCAATGGCTGATGCCATGACCTTATCAAAGGTACAGTGCATTCGGAAAGTATTTAGACCCCTTGACTTTTTCCACATTTCGTTACGTTACAGCCTTATTCTAAAATTGATTAAATTGTTTTTTCCTCAATCTACACACAATACCCCATAATGACAAAGCAAAAAAGGTTTTTAGAATTTTTGCAAATTCATATAAAAAACAACTGAAATATCATATTTATATAAGTATTCAGACCCTTTACTCAGTACTTTGTTGAAGCACCTATGGCAGTGATTACAGCATTGATTTTTCTTGGGTATGGGGAGTTTCTCCCATTCCTCTCTGTAGACCCTCTCAATCTCTGTCAGGTTGAATGAGGAGGGTCGCTGTACAGCTATTTTCAGGTCTCCAGAGATGTTAGAACAAGTCCGGGCTTTGGCTGGGCCACTCAAGGACATTCAGAGAGTTGTCCCGAAGCCACACCTGCGTTGTCTTGGTTGTGTGCTTAGGGTCGTTGTTCTGTTGGAAGGTTAACCTTCACCCCAGTCTGAGGTCCTGAGTGCTCTGGAGCAGGTTTTCATCAAGGTTCTGTCATGGTTTCACCTGTCACCAGAGGGCGGCAGAGACATTAACGACACTCAGGTGTGTCCTATTTACTCATTATGATTTCCCTGTTAAAAGAGATATGTTTTCTGTTGTCCTTTGCCGAAGCTTGAATTATGTGCAATGTGGGTTTGTCTCCTAAGTGATTTTCAACAGTTTGTTGTTTTCCAACTGTTACTGTGATCCTTCCGTTACCATTTCTCAGTAAAGTGTTATGCTTATCCTTAACCGCTGATTCCTCGTCTTGTCTCTTCTCTGCACCTGAGTCCAACCTCACCATGTCACAGGATCTCTCTGTACTTTCCTCCGTTCATCTTTCCCTAGATCCTGACTAGTCTCTCAGTCCCTGCCGCTGAAAGAAATCCCCACAGAATGATGCTGCCACCATCATACTTCACTATAGGGATGGTGCCAGGTTTCCTCTAGACGTGACGCTTGGCATTTAGGCCAAAGAGTTCAATCTTGGTTTCATCAGACCAGAGGATCATGTGGTCTGAGAGTCTTTAGGTGCCTTTTGGCAAACTCCAAGCGGGCTGTCATGTGGCTTTTACTGAGGGGTGGCTTCCGTCTGGCCACTATACCATAAAGGCCTGATTGGTGGAGTGCTGCAGAGCTGGTTGTCCTTCTGGAAGATTCTCCCATCTCCACAGAGGAACTCTGGAGCTCTGTCAGAGAGACCATCAGGTTCTTGGTCACATCTGTGACCAAGGCCCTTCTCCCTCGATTGCTCAGTTTGGCCGGGCAGCCTGCTCTAGGAAGAATCTTGGTGGTTCCAAATTTCTTCCATTTAATAATGATGGAGGTCACTGTGTTCTTGGGGACCTTCAATACTACAGACATTTTTTGTTACCCTTCTCCAGATCTGTGCCTCGACATAATCCTGTCTCTGGGCTCCACAGACAATTCCTTCGACCTGATGGCTTTGCTCTGACATGCACTGTCAACTGTGTGACCTTATACAGTTGTGTTTTTTCCAAATCATGTCCAAACAATTGAATTTCCCACAGATTGACTCCAATTAAGTTGTAGAAACATCTCAGGATGATCAATGGAAAAAGGATGCACCTAAGCTCAATTTCGAGTCTCCTACCAAAGGGTCTGAATACTTATGTAAATAAGGTATTTATGTTTTTCTTTTTAGTAAATCTGCAAAAATTTCAAAAATAGTTTTTTTCTTTATCTATTATGGGGTATTGTGTGTAGATTGATGATAAAAAAAATATATTATGTAATCCATTTTAGAATAAGGCTTTAACATAACAAAATGTGGAAAAAGTCAAGGGGTCTGAATACTTTCCGAATGCACTGTATAAAACTAAACTCATCTGTCAGTCACAATGAGATGCTATAAGCTGCATGGCCGTCAGGTCCCATAGGTGTAAGAGCTGGTACAATGTCTGGGAAGAAGCTTATTAATTGTGAGGCATTCACAACACGGTGATACCCCATCCTCAAAACACGGACGACCTATCTGTTAAACATGTAGCCATCAATTAGAAACATGACACTGGGATGATTGGTCTACACTACTAGAGGGGGTGCCTCTGCTAATCAGCAGTTTCTTACAGGTCTTCAAAGTAAGTGATATTCAATAGCCAGTCAAATTTTTCCTCCACACATTTCAGTCCAGCTCAGCACTTGTTTAGTTACACTCACCCAGGCAGCTCAACGAGTTCTCCAACTGTGTTAACCCCACTGGGCATAATTTGACCTGCAGACACATATGGTACAGTCAAAATGTCCACTAGCTAGCAGCTAACATTATTTGTGTGTGCCATATTTAAATGTCAGACTGTACACAGTAAGAACAGGCTCTCTTCTCCCCCCGACGGGTGTGAATAAACGGCTGTGTAAAGTGGTGTGGTGGTTTGACTCAACTCCCCCTGGTAAGCAGAGAATGTAAGCATGCACATGAATGGACAGCTGCACAGCTAACCATGCATGCCAGCATCACACACTTGGCCAGCCCAGGCGAAGTCATCATCACACCACACCGCCTGGTGTGGCCATGGCTACTGCTTACCATCTACTGCTTACTATCACCATGGCGGGTGGGAAGTAGCCTTTAGTTTAGAGTGGGCCGGGAAATAGATTTTGGTTAGCAGCTCTTGGTTAGCAGCTCTCACTCCCCCTCCTCAGACTAACTCACACGCCCATGTCCACATGCACACACAAACACACACACCCTCCCTTCTGTTGGCGGTCTGTTAGAGGCAGCAGCAGTGCTGTAGTCTATAGCCCGTCAGGGATCACAGATGATGACTGTTTTCTGGCTGATTACTGAAGAAAACACTGGCAGCATGACAGTAATTACCAGTGAGTTCCCTCCAATTCACCTCTCATTGATATAGCTGCCGAAAAAAACATGCATAGTTGCACAAAACAAGACACAGAGACAAAGTATTCCGTCAATAACAAAATCACTTTCAACAAAGACAGGGCAGGGCATAGCATTGTAAGCTCAACCCAGTCGTAAGCTATCATTGAGCTAAGGGATGAGGCAGTATAAATATGTTTTTAATTATATATATATATTTTTTACCTTTATTTAACTAGGCAAGTCAGTTAAGAACAAATTCTTATTTTCAATGATGACCTAGGAACAGTGGGTTAACTGGTCTAGGAACAGTGGGCTAACTGGTCTAGGAACAGTGGGTTAACTGGTCTAGGAACAGTGGGTTAACTGGTCTAGGAACAGTGGGTTAACTGGTCTAGGAACAGTGGGTTAACTGGTCTAGGAACAGTGGGTTAACTGGTCTAGGAACAGTGGGTTAACTGGTCTAGGAACAGTGCGTTAACTGGTCTAGGAACAGTGGGTTAACTGGTCTAGGAACAGTGGGTTAACTGCCTGTTCAGGGGTATGACAAAAGACTAAGTATTTGCTGTCTGATAACAGTGACACGGAAGTATAGCCAATACCTCATGCAGTATTCACAATATGTCACCATACTACAAATCCATATTTTCGACCAAAGCCTTATTTGACCAAAGGCCTGGCCTAGCTTTGACCTATAGATATACAGTTGAAGTATACATACACCTTAGCCAAATACATTTAAACTCAGTTTTTCACAATTCCTGACATTTAATCCTTGTAATAATTCCCTGTCTTCCCTGTCAGTTAGGATCACCACTTTATTTTAAGAATGTGAAATGTCAGAATAATATTAGAGAGAATGATGTTTTTCAGCTTTTATTTCTTTCATCACATTCCCAGTGGGTCAGAAGTTTACACTCAATGAGTACTTGGTAGCATTGCCTTTAAATTGTTTAACTTGAGTCAAATGTTTCGGGTTACCTTCCACAAGCTTCCCACAATAAGTTGGGTGAATTTTGGCCTATTCCTCCTGACAGAGCTGGTGTAACTGAGTCAGGTTTGTAGGCCTCCTTGCTCGCACATGCTTTTTCAGTTCTGCCCACAAATTTTCTATGGGATTAAGGTCAGAGCTTTGTGATGGCCACTCCAATACCTTGACTTTGTTGTCCTTAAGCCATTTTTCCACAACTTTGGAAGTATGCTTGGGGTCATTGTCCATTTGGAAGACCCATTTGCGACCAAGCTTCAACTTCCTGACCGATGTCTTGAGATGTTGCTTCAATATATCCACATAATTAGTGAATTATAAGTGAAATAACCTGTCTGTAAACAATTGTTGGAAAATGACTTGTGTCATGCACAAAGTAGATGTCCTGACCGACTTGCCAAAACTATAGTTTGTTAACAAGAAATTTGTGGAGTGGTTGAAAAACTAGTTTTAATGACTCCAACCTAAGTGTATGTAAACTTCTGACTTCAACTGTAGCTACTGAGAAATTATTACAAAACTCATTAAATATTCATGTTAAAAGTCCTCTTTGATCCACACAAAGCAGATGCTTTCAATTTATTTGTGCGAAGGAGAAAGTGCTTGCTTTGGCAGGGGTTTAAAAATAGACTTGCATTAATACTGTCTATGACAATATTAATCACGTCAAACCGCCACCGGAGCAGACTGGAGAGGATTTTAGCATCGCTTGCATTCAACAAACCGACTCCACCACAGGTACTCACGTCTTGAGGGACACCGTAGCAAACAAATGGCTGCCATAACTGGAGACCTCAAACAGAATGGATGCTTTCTAAAGCAAAGGATGGGATAAATGGGACAAACTGGGCAGAAGTGATCTGTCACTGCATTAGATGGCACTACTGTACGTCATGTCTTTAAAGTGCATCAGGAGGTTTTATTTAGATAGTGTTTGCAGTTAAAAGGGTCTATGCTTTCCAAATGCTCTTATGTCACCATATACGTAGTTTGGTAACATGACCTGGAAGAAGACTAAAATCAACCAAGAAATCTTGAGGTCCACAACCAATTAAATACAATTCAGAGAATCTGTTGATGGTCATGACGCAAAAGCCCCAAAAAAGAACCACATTTGGGAGTGTAGCTAGCTACAGTGTTAAAGAGAGAATCAATCATCCAAATGTTAAGATAGGACTCACTAGATCAGAAAATCCCCTGCTGCCTCCGAGTGTCTCCAGCTAGAAGGATGAGTGGGGCTGTATTTATCATTGTCTTAGTGGCACCTTACTTATCGCCTGCTTAACTTGGGTAGGAGTGATAATACAGCCATGATGTATCTGTGGTCAACAGAAACGCTACTGATCCCTGAATACTTGTCATGCATTATTCAAGCCTTCTCTAATCAGTCTGGAAGGGATTGGGGAGGAGAAGTGCTTATTTTTTACTTTTCTGTAGAGACCAATAAGAGAGAAAAGAGAGTTCTTCCAATAGCTATTTCAGTGGCTTTAAACGTCAGGCACCTAAATCAGGTAAGTGGAAAATCGCTATTGTTTGCCTTACGATACTACTGATGTTTCTGAAGTAGAGTGGGACTACTGAAAATACCTACATTGTTTAACTTTTTGGATCTAAAATATATTGTTTTAAATTTTAGAGGATATGACTGTATGCAAGCCAAATAGATACAGCTGCTGTACATTATCAGCAAACTGCATTGCTAGTGAGTTGAACATTCACTACACAGGCTTAACCAGGAGACAGTAATGTGAGAGAAGTGTAAGGTTGAACCAGAAGACAGTATGAGTGTGCAGTGTGTAGTATGGAGTGTGTTAATGAGGTAAGTAATTAAAGAAGGGGATATTGAGCCTGTTGACCCCTCTGGCCCTTCTGAAGACGGGACTGTAGGAGAGCCGTGTGGGTGAGCAAGGGCCAAATTACATTGAAAAAATGCATTAGTTGAGCTTGGTAACACTGAGGTTCCTAAAACAGTTAATGTTCCTCATATACTGTAGGTACCCTGTACCCTCACTGTTCCTACTGAGACGTGTAGAAACGAGGTACCCTGTACCCTCACTGTTCCTACTGAGACGTGTAGAAACAAGGTACCCTGTACCCTCCCTGTTCCTACTGAGATGTGTTGAAACGAGGTACCCTGTACCCTCAATGTTCCTACTGAGACGTGTTGAGACGAGGTACCCTGTACCCTCCCTGTTCCTACTGAGATGTGTTGAAACGAGGTACCCTGTACCCTCACTGTTCCTACTGAGACGTGTTGAAACGAGGTACCCTGTACCCTCACTGTTCCTACTGAGACGTGTTGAAACGAGGTACCCTGTACCCTCACTGTTCCTACTGAGACGTGTTGAAACGAGGTACCCTGTACCCTCACTGTTCCTACTGAGACGTGTTGAAATGAGGTACCCCATTCTTCCTACTGAGACATTGAAACGAGGTACCCTGTACCCTCACTGTTCCTACTGAGATGTGTTGAAACGAGGTACCCTGTACCCTCACTGTTCCTACTGAGACGTGTTGTAACGAGGTACCCTGTACCTCACTGTTCCTACTGAGACGTGTTGTAACGAGGTACCCTGACTGTTCCTACTGAGACGTGTTGAAACGAGGTACCCTGTACCCTCACTGTTCCTACTGAGACATGTTGAAACGAGGTACCCTGTACCCTTCCTGCTCCTACTAAGACGTGTTGAAACGAGGTACCCTGTACCCTCACTGTTCCTACTGAGATGTGTTGAAACGAGGTACCCTGTACCCTCACTGTTCCTACTGAGACATGTTGAAACGAGGTACCCTGTACCCTTCCTGCTCCTACTAAGACGTGTTGAAACGAGGTACCCTGTACCCTCACTGTTCCTACTGAGATGTGTTGAAACGAGGTACCCTGTACCCTCACTGTTCCTACTGAGACATGTTGAAACGAGGTACCCTGTACCCTCACTGTTCCTACTGAGACTTGTTGAAACGAGGTACCCTGTACCCTCACTGTTCCTACTGAGACGTGTTGAAACGAGGTACCCTGTACCCTCACTGTTCCTACTGAGACGTGTTGAAACGAGGTACCCTATACCCTCACTGTTCCTACTGAGACGTGTTGAAACGAGGTACCCTATACCCTCACTGTTCCTACTGAGACGTATTGTAACGAGGTACCCTGTACCCTCACTGTTCCTACTGAGACGTGTTGAAACGAGGTACCCTGTACCCTCACTGTTCCTACTGAGGCGTGTTGTAACAAGGTACCCTGTACCTCACTGTTCCTACTGAGACGTGTTGTAACGAGGTACCCTCACTGTTCCTACTGAGACGTGTTGTAACGAGGTACCCTGTACCCTCACTGTTCCTACTGAGACGTGTAGAAACGAGGTACCCTGTACCCTCCCTGTTCCTACTGAGACGTGTTGAAACGAGGTACCCTGTACCCTCACTGTTCCTTCTGAGACGTGTTGAAATGAAAGATCTAACTTTGTTTGTGGATACAGATCAGAAGAGAAAGGCCAAAGAACTGATTGATTCACTGACTGTTCATCTCACCTGTTGCCCCTATCATCGCCAAGCCTATCTCCAACCATTTTAACCTGTCTCTCCTCTCTGGGGAGGTTTCCACTGCTTGGAAGGCAGCCACGGTCCGTCCTTTATTTAAAGGGGGAGATCAAGCTGATCCTAACTGTCATAGGCCTATTTCTATTTTGCCCAGTTGAAGTGTTGGAAAAACTTGTCAATAATCAACTGACTGGCTTTCTTGATGTCTATAGTATTCTCTCTGGTATGCAATCTGGTTTCTGCTCAGGTTATGGATGTGTCACTGCAACCTTAAAGGTCCTTAATGATGTCACCATTGCCCCATTGATTCTAAGCAATGGTGTGCTGCTATTTTAATGACTTGCCCAAAGCTTTTGATATGGTAGACCATTCCATTCTTGTGGGCCGGCAAAGGAATATTGGTGTCTCTGAGGGGTCTTTGGCTTGGTTTGCTAACTACCTCTTTCAAAGAGTGCAGTGTATAAAGTCAGAAAATCTGCTGTCTCAGCCACTGCCTGTCACCAAGGGAGTACCCCAAGGCTCAATCCTAGGCCCAGCGCTCTTCTCAATTTACATCAACAACATAGCTCAGGCAGTAGAAAACTCTCTCATCCATTTATATGCAGATGATACAATCTTATTCTCAGCTGGCCCCTCCCTGGATTTTGTGTTAAATGCTCTACAACAAAGTTTTCTTAGTGTCCAACAAGATTTCTCTACTCTTTACCATGTTCTGAACACCTCCAAACAAAGGTAATGTAATTTGGTAAGAAGAATTCCCCTCTCCCCACAAGTGTGATTACTACCTCTGAGGGTTTAGAGCTTGAGGTAGTCACCTCATACAAGTACTTGGGAGTACGGCTAGACGGTACTCTGTCCTTCTCTCAGCACATATCAAAGCTGCAGGCTAAAGTTAAATCTAGACTTGGTTTCCTTTATCGTAATCGCTCCTCTTTCACCCCAGCTGCCAAACTAACACTGATTCAGATGACCATCCTACCCATGCTAGATTACAGAGACATAATTTATAGTTCAGCAGGAGAATTCGGGATGGGTCAATTCTATAAGCATTCAGCGTGGAATTGTGCACACCACACACATTTCCTTTAAACACCAAGAGAGCGAGTCTATGGGACACTACAGAAGGTAATGAAAATGCTCTCGAGCGGCTAGATGTTCTTTACCATTCGACCATCACCACCATCTGCTCCTTATAGGACATATCACTGCACTCTATACTCCTCTGTAAACTGGTCATCTCTGCATACCCGTCGCAAGACCCACTGGTTGATGCTTATTTATAAACCCTCTTAGGCCTCACTCCCCCCTATCTGAGATATCTACTGCAGCCCATCCTCCACATACAACACTCGTTCTGCCAGTCACATTCTGTTAAAGGTCCCCAAAGCACACACATCCCTGGGTCGCTCATCTTTTCAGTTCGCTGCAGCTAGCGACTGGAACGAGCTGCAGCAAACACTCAAACTGGACAGTTTTATCTCAATCTCATTAGAAGACTCAATCATGGACACTCTTACTGACAGTTGTGGCTGCTTTGAGTGATGTATTGTTGTCTCTACCTTCTTCCCTTTGTGCTGTTGTCTGTGCCCAATAATGTTTGTACCATGTTTTGTGCCGCTACCATGTTGTTGTCATGTTGTGTGGCTACCGTGCTGTGTTGTCATGTGTTGCTACCTTGCTTTGTTGTTGTCTTAGGTCTCTCTCTATGTAGTGTTGTGTTGTCTCTCTTGTCATGATGTGTTTTGTCCTATATTTATGTTATTTATTTTTTAATCCCAGCCCCCGTCACCGCAGGAGGTCTTTTGCCTTTTGGTAGGCCGTCATTGAAAATAAGAATTTGTTCTTAACTGACTTGTCTAGTTAATTAAAGGTTTAATAAACAATAAAAAATATACTAGAATGAATACAAGAGACTGAATTGTGTTCCTGAAGTGACAACAGAGTGCAATGTGTGATTTAGAAGGCCTAATTAACCCAGTTCAGTCTATTCTAATGGGTCATTTTTACCAAGCCAGTTCTATGGTCAAGGAGTACTTTGCGGTGGGTATGGAGGGTTTTCTAATACAAGTACGTTCTCAACAGTAGAATCACTTATTTTGTTACATTCGGATTTGAATGGAGGCAGGCACATTTTAGGAAAAGCCAAAACACATGGTAAAAAGAGACGCATTTACAGCTGGAAACAGACTGGGACAAAGATGAAGGAATAATTCAGAAAAAGACTGGATTTATTTTGAAGACAAATCAGGCATGATGGAGATGCTGTGGAATGTACATCCATGAATTTGCTTTAATTGATGTGAAGGCTGGAAGGGAAAGTCATGGAGATCTAGCTATCTCTGCTCACAGTGTCGTACTGTGTGTACACTGTAGTCCTCCGTCAGCAGACACAGTGGTGACCCTACCCATTAAGGAATGCTGCCTCACTTCCCTATTCATTAAGGTGCAAACAGTGATGCCCAGCTAATCGACTGTTTAAATTTAGACATTCTAATCACCTCACTGATGTGGTAATACATTGGTAATCCTTGTGGATATCCAAGCCATGTCAAACAAGACATGTCCACAAAGCAGCTGGGTAAGTACATCAGTCAGCTTGAGGCCCATGCTAATTCATGGTGATACAAGACATAACGTTACCGTTTTTCTAAGTCTTACTCAAGTATTACAGTATACAAATTAGAGGATCTATAATGGTAGTTTGCACTACAATATGAGCTCTTCACAATGAACCGAGAAATGACGACCCTGAGAATCCCAACAGCACAATGATTGGTTGCTTTTACCTTGAAACCAGGTAATATAGGAATTAATTTTCAGTCCCTGCTGAATACATTAGTGAAACCAGTCTGTGAATAACAATGTCTTGTCTGAATTCTTCTATTCCTCAGTTACCAACCAAATACATTAGCACCTCTGTGATGACAATATGTAGAAATAAATACATACTGTATATGTTTTCCCTCGTCAAACTGTGATGTTTTTGCTTTCTATACGCAGACGTCAATAGAAAATGGGCAAAGTTCCAGTGAATGACCAAAATATCTAAATCAATTGGTCCAATTTTGTATTAACACAATACCCAAGGCTATATCTCGATGGTTAGGGCTGTGATATTACCACAGACAATGGAGTGCATGTGTCATCCTCCCTCTCTACACACTGCATCGTGATGACCTGCTGTGCCACTCCCAGGGTGTTGTCGTGGAGACGGCAGAGTGCAAGAGCAGAGCGAGCAGAGCGCTGGGTTTCCAGATGGAGCAGCTGTCGGGTTTCTCCTGTGGAGTGGATCTGTTGCTGCTAGAGCTTGGAACTTTACACAGTCAACATGTCTTCTTCCTTTCCTAACATGTCTCCTTTCCCTTCTCCCCTGTATCCCTGGCTCAGACAAATCTAACGGTGTCACTCCATCACACCCCCCCCCCCCCCACACACACACGGGGAGCCGAGCTCAACCCTCCCTCTCACCCCCATCTCCATAGATCATGAGGCCTATGTGTTCACATCTGCAGAAGCAGCTCCATGGGGTCCCTCTCTGCAAACACGACACGCTTGTCTCCAGGAGAGCGTGGCCCAAAACTGACACTCACACCCTGAGCGTCATTAATCTTCATACTATAAAAGAGTCAAGAGTTTCTCCTCATATTGTCTGTGCACAAGGTATCTCTGTGCCATTTTCCTCTTCCTAAGAACAGAATTCTGATAGGTAGAGATGCACAATAAAAACAATGCAAGGATTTCATAGCACCTATTTTCATATGAACAGAATTCACCACCTTGAAGGATGAAGGCATGTTGTCACACTAAAAAGACTAGTGCATGGTGGGAATATAGATGAAAGGCAAATGCGTCCTGTATTTGACCTTTAAATGCCTTATGGTATTTACGGAATCAACGTCTTAAGCAGCTTGTGGAATTCTTTTATTGCCAATACCTGCATGACCCTGCATGACCCTGCATACGGCAGGGCGAAAGCGCAGTGTATGTCTGCATTCTCTATGTCTGCAATTGTGTGGGAGCCAATGTATGAATTTATACATGCACACGTTTGATATATGAAGCCATTCTCTTGTCAATAGCTTGATATCAAACGCACAGTCATAATAACGAGCATGTATATTTGTGTTATCTCCTTGCAGTGAGATGTACCCTTGTTCCAAGGATATGAAGCACACTCAAAAGGACACTGAAAAGGTAGATGGGTATAATGGAGTTGGTGCCCCAATTCTGTCAGCTTGTTCTCTCTGAGTCTTATCTCTCGTGTCTCTGTCTCTATGTAGTGCACTGTCACCTGGTTTGGGTGTGTGAATCAATCTGTTTTTTATACACCTAGTTTAGGATGGCCCCTGCCCTTCTAGCTTCATTGACGTTCCTGAGGAAGACAGAGGGTTCTGAGGAAGACAGAGGGTTCTCATCCAGTCCTGTTTCTCGATATGAAACTGACATATGACAAAAAAAAATGAAATAAAATGGGGTAATAATGATTGTCACTCAACAAGCCCTACACACCAGGTAATGTCAGTAAAACTTAACCTTAATAGGGTCTCTATGTCTATCATCAGTAAAATCTTAAATTCCTGGTATTTACAACTGTCTACTATTAAGACATTTCATTTTCAGGACTGATGTAATGCACAGATGCACTAACAAAGAATTTCAAAGGTCTATGACAGGGTTTCCCAACTGGCGGCCCGCAGGCATGGTTTGATTTGCCCCCCAAGTTTTCTGATATTTATATATATTTGTTTTCTTTGTTGGACATAAAAGATTGTACAAACACCAGGAAATCAGCTCCAAGTGATTTTAATTTTGGACATCTGTTCCCAAGTATTTCCACGCATAATAGAGAGACACGTGTGATCATATCTAAATGTAAGCAAGGTATGAAATGTTATGTTTCAGTTAAATATTATATCTGTTTGGGCTTCTTCCGGTCAATTTGCAGTTTACAAATGATTAGTAATTATGTTCCGGGCCCCCAGCCATCCGCTCAAAAAACACTTGTTGATGATCCCTGGTCTATGACATGATGTGGGCTGTAGCTGTCAGGTCTGTGATGTAAGGTTGTGAGATAATAAGACACAGTCAAATTAAGTCTTCAAATTTACGTTCTCACACCCTGAAAAGTATGTGTTACCACACGAACAAGTCAATGGCCCTGAAGCTGATCAACTGATTGTTCCCAAATGAAGGGAACATTTCCAACGGTGACACACATCACTCTGTGGCTCGCGAACCCCACGGGACACGCATTCTGAAGGCAAATTACCATTAGTCCCAGACAGGCAGCATGAGCTGAATTTATATTGTCAGCTAAGGGTCAAGAGCTGTGACCTGACTCCTATCCGGGTGGCAGACCCACATGTCTCCAGCAGGCAAAATGACAAAGATTAACTGTCGCTCTGAGCTCAACGTCTCATAATGAATGCTGCCTCACTTCCCTGGGAGCCTCCTCTGGCAGGGGGACTGACACACAAATTGATAGATTTGCCATTTAGGGGTCAGGCATTTGACGATGGGACAAGACAGCCTCACCACTGCTTCGCACATAGCTACTGTATGTCAGCTCTAAAACCACATTGATCTGTTGTTACCAGGGTTTTAGATTAGAATGTGCTCCTCTGAAAAAAAGAATAGTACATCTTAGGGAATCAATTATGTTACATTCCTCATATGTAAGAAATACATGTAATATTTTTCTGGAACCAAGTGAATATGTGGAGTAAAGTGATGAAGAGACAAGCAATGGCTTTTCATGGGAATCAACCATATGGAACGCAAACCCTCACATACAAGAACCTCAGTCAGAGGAGATAGTGAGAGATAAATACAACCCATATTTATGTTGATTTATTTTCCCTTTTGTACTTTAACCATTTGCACATCGTTACAACACTGTATATAGTGGGGAGAACAAGTATTTGATACACTGCCGATTTTGCAGGTTTTCCTACTTACAAAGCATGTAGAGGTCTGTAATTGTTATCATAGGTACACTTCAACTGTGAGAGGCGGAATCTAAAACAAATATCCAGAAAATCACATTGTATGATTTTTAAGTAATCAGTTTGCATTTTATTGCATGACATAAGTATTTGACCACCTACCAACCAGTAAGAATTCTCACAGACCTGTTAGTTTTTCTTTAAGAAGCCCTCCTGTTCTCCACTCATTACCTGTATTAACTGCACCTGTTTGCACTCGTTACCTGTATAAAAGACACCTGTCCACACACTCAATCAAGCAGACTCCAACCTCTCTACAATGGCCAAGACCAGAGAGCTGTGTAAGGACATCACAAGGCTGGGATGGGCTACAGGACAATAGGCAAGCAGCTTGGTGGTAAGGCAACAACTGTTGGCGCAATTATTAGAAAATGGAAGAAGTTCAAGATGACGGTCAATCACCCTCGGTCTGGGGCTCCATGCAAGATCTCACCTCGTGGGGCATCAATGACCATGAGGAAGGTGAGAGATCAGCCCAGAACTACATGGCATGACCTGCACAATGACCTGAAGAGAGCTGGGACCACAGTCTCAAAGAAAACCATTAGTAACACACTACGCCGTCATGGATTCAAATCCTGCAGCGCACGCAAGGTCCCCCTGCTCAAGCCAGCCCATGTCCAGGCCCATCTGAAGTTTGCCAATGACCATCTGGATGATCCAGAGGAGGAATGGGAGAATGTCATGTGGTCTGATGAGACAAAAATAGAGCTTTTTGGTCTAAACTCCACTCGCCGTGTTTGGAGGAAGAAGAAGGACGAGTACAACCCCAAGAACACCATCCCAACCATGAAGCATGGAGGTGGAAACATCATTCTTTGGGGATGGTTTTCTGCAAAGGGGACAGGACGACTGCACCGTATTGAGGGGAGGATGGATGGGGCCATGTATCGCGACATCTTGGCCAGCAACCTCCTTCCCTCAGTAAGAGCATTGAAGATGGGTCGTGGCTGGGTCTTCCAGCATGACAACGACCCGAAACACACAGCCAGGGCAACTAAGGAGTGGCTCCGTAAGAAGCATCTCAAGGTCCTGGAGTGGCCTAGCCAGTCTCCAGACCTGAACCCAATAGAAAATGGTTTGGAGGGAGCTGAAAGTCCGTATTGCCCAGCGACAGCCCCGAAACCTGAATGATCTGGAGAAGGTCTGTATGGAGGAGTGGGCCAAAATCCCTGCTGCAGTGTGTGCAAACCTGGTCAAGAACTACAGGAAACGTATGATCTCTGTAATTGCAAACAAAGGTTTCTGTACCAAATATTAAGTTCTGCTTTTCTGATATATCAAATGCTTATGTCATGCAATAAAATGCTAATTAATTACTTAAAAATCATACAATGTGATTTTCTGGATTTTTGTTTTTGATTCCGTCTCTCACAGTTGAAGTGTACCTATGATACAAATTACAGACCTCTACATGCTTTGTAAGTATAATATGACATTTGTCTTTTCTTTATTACTTTGGAACTTCTGTGATTGTAATGTTTACTGTTAATTTTTATTGTTTATTTCACTTTTGTATATTATCTACTTCACTTGCTTTGGCAATGTTAACATATGTTTCCCATTCCAATAAAGACCCTTGAATTGAATTGAATTGAATATTGATAGAGAAGATAACCTACAGTATACTCCTTTGAGGAGGGGAAGAGATTTCCTAAAAAAAAATTGATGGGCGGCTGAACGCTGCAGGGATTGAGGAAAATACTTAAGAACCCCCCCACAAGCACGCACAAACACACACACACACACACACACACTATTTAGAGCTGAAGGAGAATGTGTTGGTCGTGGGCTGAAGAAAACATGCTGAGTGGTTGGAGCCAGTCACAGTACTGTACAGTACACCACAGCCTTGGAATGGATGGGCTGAGGGAGGCTTTGAAAGGAAAAGGCTCCCTCCTCCCACCTCTGAGTGGGCTCTACAAATCCCTCCATTGAAGTGGGCTTATTTCGAAACGGTACTCTCTACCGTTCCTTATGGATCCTCCACAATCCTCTTTGCACATAAAACGCCCACAATGAAGTTCTCAAAAAATAAGTTCAGTCATTTAATATAGTATTTTGACTCATAATCAATAGACTGAGACAACATTTATATTCATGGCTTAAAGGAGATCCCCAGAACCTGCAGATAAACGTAAAATATAGCCACAAATATCAAAAACACAATGTGGGTGTATTGAATATGCCACTATGACATAAATGCTGTCTGTCAGTAACTGCCAGGGAACATAGAACCAGACGATCTTATACATGTTTATAAGTCCCTTAGCCTCAGCTCCTCTCATTGAATCCCCATGAAATACTAGCATTACAATTTTCTGTGGCATAGAGGCTGACAAAATGCCTCACAGACAGGCAGACACTTATCCACATATCAAAAAGTTGTTTTAAGGGGGATATGCTTTTCAATTCGGATTCATACCATCATCATAGAAAATGTCAAATTGGTAGGAAACTACTCAATTTGTCTTCATGTAATTTAATGGTCTATATTCTCATATGGACTCACTTCGTCTAATTCGGTAAAAACCCCACTTGTAAAAAAACGCCTTTGATTCATTACCGAGGATGTGTTTTTAGACAGCTGTTTGAAAGCTTTCCAGTGTACCCTGGAAGTGGTGTTAAAAGGGCCAGGATATATACGCCTTTAAAACAACCACTCAGACACCACAGGCAAACGGCCCTATTCAACCTCAAGGATTTCAGGCAGCCAGCGAAATACGTCCTGATAACAATGTCAATGGCAGATAGGATACAGAGTCGGAAATTAGGATTATAATGGTTAGTAGCAGCCTCAGAGCTGACATTAATGGCTTCTGGTGAAAAGCCCCTCAATCTCATCAGCCCAGAGTGAATATCCTTTGAAAACGGAGGTATTGTGGGAGGACAGGAGGCAAGAAGGAGTCCATATTGCTGGGGCTGGGTTGGAGGAAGGGGAAGTACCCCCCTGTGTGTACTGTATGTGTGCGGGGAAAATAATTGATGTAAAACATGTGCTTGCTAATTGTGCAGTTGCACCTGAGTGAATTCATGGCAGACAATGTCTCTGTGCCTTCTCCTTTTCAGAGAGAAAGGGCGAGAGGGGGATGGGGAGAGAGAGAAAGACAGAAACTGAGAGAGAAGAAGAGAGAGATGGGTTATGGAGTGTTTAGACGTGATGGAAACTGAGGGAGAGAGGATGGAGAGAGAAGGAGAGAGAAGAAGAGAGAGACGGGGGTATGGAGTGTTTAGACGTGATGGAAACAAAGGGAGAGAGGATGGAGAGAGAAGGAGAGAGAAGAAGAGAGAGACGGGGTATGGGGTGTTTAGATGTGATGGAAACAAAGGGAGAGAGGATGGAGAGAGAAGAAGAGAGAGACGGGGTATGGAGTGTTTAGACGTGATGGAAACAAAGGGAGAGAGGATGGAGAGAGAAGAAGGGAGAAGAAGAGAGAGACGGGGTATGGAGTGTTTAGACATGATGGAAACAGAGGGAAAGAGGATGGAGAGAGAAGGAGAGAGAAGAAGAGAGAGACGGGGTATGGAGTGTTTAGACATGATGGAAACAGAGGGAAAGAGGATGGAGAGAGAAGGAGGGAGAAGAAGAGAGAGACGGGGTATGGAGTGTTTAGACATGATGGAAACAGAGGGAAAGAGGATGGAGAGAGTGAGAGGAGAGGATGGCTCCAAATCCGACACAGGCAATATCTAATTTCCACTCTTAACTATGGAGTCGTGCCTTATGGGGTGATGAGATTGATTTGGTGTTCAGACGCTGTTAGCCACGAGCCAGAGTGCTGGAACAACGACAGCAGCAGCAGCAGCAACAGCAGCTTCACTCTGCGTCAGTCACTCCAGTCAGAAACAGCCAGAGACCCACTCTGTCCTTCACATGTAGTACCACACTCTGGGGCTCACAGTTAACACAGTACCTGATCAGAAACTGATCACTGCTACATCCCTGAGGAGTTAATCTCCAGGGGGTACGACCATGTTATTCATCCCATTCAACCAATTAGAGTGAGAGCAAGGTACAACAGAAGTCAATGCATGTCTGTACCGTCTTAAAACAAATCACACAATATCACTCTGCCAAACACTCACAAAATACCTTAACCACGGCATACCATCATTCAGCAAACAAGTTCGCTGTAAATCACAATACAAACATCTATTACTGTACCAAGCTAAGACATCCCAGCTCAACTCATTACAGTACAATCAATCACCAGCTCACACACTTTGTTGTATACAGGGTATCTTATTGGACTATACTATCACTCCACAATGTTTAGGCTCCATCCCTTCAGGCCACTACACAAACCTGTGTGTGTTCTCTGTGTGTGTTCTCTGTGTGTGTTCTCTCTCTCTGGCCTCTAGAACAACACCAGGAACTAGTCATGACTCTTACACTGGGGCAGGGCAGAGAATGGCTAAACGTATCCATTTCATACCATATGACTGTTACTTATGGATCGATACTCCCCACTCTTCCAGAGAGAAGCCCTGGCTCCAGTCTAAAATAAAATTGTAAACACCACAGCCCCAAATGTTGCTCTCTGTGACTAATTCATTCTCTGTGCCTCTCTCGCTGCCTCTGAGACCATAAGTGGCTTTTTTTGTGAGGGACCAGAACATTTGATTTTTACCCAATTAGAGCCATAAAGTAACTCCACCCGCCACACACATGCATGCACACACACACACCCTACAGATAAAAAAATGGCTTGTAGTTGTTAATAGCTAAAACGATCAAATACTGTATGTCTCTGTACACTTTACTAGCTGGCTGACAGCTGCTGCTTCACAGGGACAGGTCTTTCCCAAGCAATTTTATTTGATTTAAGTTTATAATTTCAAAGAAACAAAAGGGACATGAGGTCAGTTGCTTGGAAAAGAGAGGTTGTACCAATTAACTGCATGACAATCCCTTTGTTAAAGTCCTGGCTAATTCCCATAGTAGATTGATTTACTAGATTCCACAGGATCCTGACAATTCTCTAAATCACAGCTCTCTCGCTCTTGCACACTCTCTCTCGCACTCTCTCGCGCTCTCTCTCTCCCCACATGAATAAATACTACAATTTACTATAGAATACTACAATACTATACTACACACTGTAGAGGCCACATGTATTACGTTTTATATAATGTTATAGAATATTATAGTAAACACTATAGTATTATCCGTGGAAAAAACACTGTAGTAAAAACTACAGTAATGTCCGCAAAAACACTATTGTCTGCAAAAACACTTTTTTTACTATAGTAAATGCTACAGTATTTAATTTGAATATACCCTTCCCATTCCCCTCCCCATATCCCAATTTGTACCACCCATAAGTGAGAAACCTACATGCCAAATATAGATCATATTGTGTTCCACACTGGTTATAGAAAAGAGAAGAAGTGCTGAACTACCTACAGGTTATGGAAATGTTGACCTTTTAGTATTTATCCAGTAGGTTTACACAAGAAGAAAGCCTCCACCTCTAAGTCAAAGATAATAAAATACTATAGTAAATACTACAGCAATGTCTTCAAAAACACGACAGTAAATTCTCTCTCTCGCTCTCTCTCTCGCTCTGCCTGGCCATTGTGCATTAGGACCGCAACTTTGATTGGGCAGCAATAGGACTTTTACATGTCACAATCTGCAATCTGAATTCCGAGATAGAATTTGCTGAGAGTCAATGCAGCAGCCTCATTTAATAAAACTGAGAATCTCATCGCTTGTCTGTATCGTCAAGGTGTAATGCCTATTATCCTCTGTCTATTGGCATCTTTTCTTTCCTTTATTATCAGATGGGTTTATCACCCTCCATTTGTAATCTGGCTCATCATAGGGCAGAGTGGTTTCAATAGATATGTGTGTTTTAAAAGGAGGGGAATGATGGATCCCTCTGCTTTGACTGAGCCTTTGTTGGATTCACTAGCTGGTTATTTCTGAGTATCTGGCAGGGCCGGTTCTCCCTCTCCTCTCTCTCTCCTCTCTCCATCACGGCATGCCAGTCAGGAGATAAGCATCAGGCGGCCCACTCCAATGACACCGCCACTTCCTCCCAGAGTCAGCAGATTACATTTTAGAAGTTGACAGCCTGTTATCACTCTGGATGGCAGGAGGGCTTAATCTTTGGTCCTTCCAGGAGGGAAGAAAGGCTGAGGAGGAGTCGGAGGAGTAGGATGAGCTCGGAGGCTCAGGCCAGGGGGACAACTCCACTCCTTGTGGTCTGAGGAGTGACAGACATCTCCTGCGCCACATGGGGCGCTAAAACTCTGGAACACTTTTATTCTACTCACAGAAACCCTTGCCTTCCCTTCGGCAAATCAGACCTCAACTCTAGCCTCCTGCTTCCTGTTTACAAACAAAATCTAAAACAGGAAGTACCAGTGACACGTTCAGTACAGAAGTGGTACGATGAAGGAGATGCGAGGTTACAAGGCTGTTTTGGTAGTACAGACTAGGATATGTTCCGGGATTCATCAGATAACATTGAAGAGTTTACCACATTAGTCACCGGCTTCATCAGTAAGTGCATCGACGACGTCATACCCACAGTGTCCATAAAAACATATTCAAACCAAAACCCATGGATTACAGGCTGGGCTAAAGGTTAGAGCTACCATTTTACAAGGAACAGGACACAGACATGGACGCATACAAGAAATCCCACTACGACCTCCAACTAACCATCAAACATGAAAAAGGACAATATAGGAGAAAGATGGAATCCTATTACACTGGCTCGGATGCTCATGTGGCATGGCTTGTAGACGATAATGGATTACAAAGGGAATCCAGCCGTGAGTTGCCCAGTGATGCAAAACTGTCTTTTATGCTCGCTTCGAGAAAAACAACAATGAGTCATGCATGAGAGCCCCTGCTGTTACAAAACTGTGTGATCTTGCGTTCCGTGGCTGATGTGAGTAATAAGGGTCAGGTTTAACAGGTAGGCCTACATTATATTCAAAGTACATGATCCGTGGTTGGCTGAGTGCCAGTGAAACTTTTTTTCTGGGACATCCAAATCATCAATATGTTACTAACTAGCAACACGATAGCCTAATGTTTAGACTTCAGAGTTTGTGATCTAGCTAATGATTAGCCCAATGGGGTAAATGCAGATGGGCAACCCTGAGCCTATGTATTGATAGCCACTATGCTGCATCAGGTGGGCTCCATCAGGTGACAATGCTTATTGCTAAATAGCACACCTGCCTGATAATATGGACCAATATGTTATTGGGCTCGTTTTTGAAGGGAGAAATTATATTTTAGATGTCAACATCATTTTATTTTTATTCATTTTGGAGTAGAATGTCCTTTTAAAAAGCCACCAGAACTGACCTTCTCGCAGTCATTCTATCCCCAAAATGATAGGTCCCACCGTGACCTGTAGTATACTGTGACATGTGCCTTTGTCAGTATTATATTGTTTAGGTTAGTATGTTATATGGTACTGGTACTTCCTGTATATAACTTCATTATTGTGCATTTATACCTCTTGTTAGTCTTTTTCTTTTTCTTATTTTTAACTCTGCAACACTGGGAAGGGGTTGAAGTAAGCATTTCACGGTAAAGTCTACACCTGTTGTATTCGGCGCATGTGTCAAATACAATTTGATTTGATTTAACAGAAAGACAGATGGTAAATACCTACGTTCATCTCCCACAGCCAGACATCAACTTCCTGTTACTTTAAGAGAGACAAGGTCTTTGTGCGGAGGAAATTACAGTGATATCCATGTTCTGCATGTCCGCCCGCCTCCCAGCCCAACATTTTTGGGGTGATCGCAGAGAAAGACATACAGTGCCTTCAGAAAGTATTCATTCCCGTTGACTTTTTCCACATTAATATACAATTGATGCAATTTAAATTTGTTTTCAGGGGCCTACACATAATACCCCATAATGTCAAAGTGGAATTATGTTTTTAGAAATGTTTACATCCTAAATAAGTTCAGGAGTAGAAATGTGCTTAACAAATCACATAATAAGTTGCATGGACTCACTTGTGTGCAATAGTGTTAACATGATTAACATGATTTTTGAATGACTATCTCATCTCTGTACCCCACACATACAATTATCTGTAAGGTCCCTCAACTGAGCAGTGAATTTCAAACACAGATTCAACCACAAACACCAGGAAGATTTTCCAATGCCTCGAAAAGATCACCTATTGGTAGATGGGTACAAAAAAGCAGACGTTGAATGTCCCTTTGACCATGGTGAAGTTATTAATTACACTTTAGATGGTGTGTCAATACACCCAGTCACTACAAAGATACAGGCGTCTTTCCTAACTCAGTTGCCGGAGAGGAAGGAAACCACTCAGGGATTTCACCATGAGGCCAATAGTGACTTTAAAACAGTTACAGAGTTTAATGGCAGTGATAGGAAAAAACTGAAGATGGATCAACAACATTGTAGTTACTTAACAATACTAACTTAATTGGCAGCGTGAAAAGAAGGAAGCCTGACTAGAATAAAAATATACCAAAACACGCATCCTGTTTGCAACAAGGCACTAAAGTAATACTGTAAAAAATGTGGCAAAGCAATTAACATTTTGTCCTGACTACAAATTGTTATATTTGGGACAAATCCAATACAACACATTACTGAGTACCACTCCATATTTTCAAGCATAGTGGTGGCTGCATCATGTTATGGGTATGCTTGTAATCGTTAATGACTGGGGAGATTTTCAGTATAAAACATTTATGGAATGGAGCTAAGCACAGGCTAAATCTGGTACAGTTTTCTTTCCAACAGACACTGGGAGATGAATTCACCTTTCAGCAGGACAATAACCTAAAACACAAGGCCAAATCTACACATAAAATAACACATATGGAATCATGTAGTAACCAAAAAAGTGTTAAACAAATCTAAATATATTTTATATTTGAGATTCTTCAAAGTAGCCACTCTTTGACTGAATGATAGCTTTGCACACTCTTGACATTATCTCAACCAGCTTCATGAGGTAGCCACCTGGAACGCATTTCAATTAATAGGTGTGCCATGTTAAAAGTTAATTTGTGGAATTTCTTTCCTTCTTAACACTTTCTAGCAAATCAGTTGGGTTGTGACAAGATAGGGGTGCTATACAGAAGATAGCCCTATTTGGTATAAGAACAGCTCAAATAAGCAAAGGGAAACAACAGTCCATCATTACTTTAAGACATGAAGTTCAGTCAATACAGAAGATTTCAAGAACTTTGAAAGTTTCTTAAAGTGCAATCGCAAAAACCATCATGCGCTATGATGAAGCTTAAAAACCATAAAGCGCTATGTTGAAACTGGTACAAGAACGGACTGCCATAGGAAATGACGACACAGAGTTACCTCTGCTGCAGAGGATACGTTCATTAGAGTTACCAGCCTCAGATTGCAGCCCATATAAATGCTTCACAGTGTTCAAGTAACAGACACATCTCAACATCAACTGTTCCGAGGAGTGAATCAGGCCTTTGTGGTCAAATTGCTGCAAAGAACCACTACTAAGAAAACACCAATAAGAAGAAAGACTTGCTTGGGCCAGGAAACACGAGAAATTGACATTAGACTGGTGGTAACTTGTCCTTTGGTCTGATGAGTCCAAATTTGAGATTTTTGGTTCCAACCGTTATGTCTTTGTGAGACGCAGAGTATATGGACGGGTTATCTCTGCATGTGTGGTTCCGACCGTGAAGCATGGAGGAGGAGGTGTCATGGTGTGGGGGTACTTTACTGGTGACACTGTCAGTGATTTATTTAGAATTCAAGGCACACTTAACCAGCATTCTGCAGTGATACCCCATCCCATCTGGTTTGCGCTTAGTGGGACTATAATTTGTTTTTCAACAGCACAATGACCCAACACACCTCCAGGCTGTGTATGGAGTGCTGCATCAGATAACCTGGCCTCCACAATCACCTGACCTCAACCCAATTGAGATGGCTTGGGATGAGTTGGACTGCAGAGTGAAGGAAAAGCAGCCAACAAATGCTCAGCATATGTGGGAAATCCTTCAAGACTGTTGGAAAAGCATTCCAGGTGAAGCTGGTTGAGAGAATGCCAAGAGTATGCAAAGATGTCATCAAGGTAAAGGGTGGCTACTTTGAAGAATCCAAAATATAAAATATGTTTTGATTTGTTTTAACACTTTTTGGGTTACACCATGTTATTTCATAGTTTTGATGTCTTCACTATTATTCTACAATGTATTCTATTCAAAAGTAATTCGATCTCTAGCCTTGGTTTCATGCATGTTAACATTAGAAGCCTCCTACCTAAGTTTTGTTTTATTCACTGCTTTAGCACACTCTGCCAACCCGGATGTCCTAGCCGTGTCTGAATCCTGGCTTATAACATTTCCCAACAAGATAGAACTGCCAAAGGGGGTGGAGTTGCAGTCTACTGCAGAGATAGCCTGCAGAGTTGTGTCTTACTATCCAGATCTGTGCACAAACAATTTGAGCTTCTACTTATAAAAATCCACCTTTCCAGAAACAAGTC
This sequence comes from Oncorhynchus mykiss, assembly GCF_013265735.2. Taxonomy (NCBI): domain Eukaryota; kingdom Metazoa; phylum Chordata; class Actinopteri; order Salmoniformes; family Salmonidae; genus Oncorhynchus; species Oncorhynchus mykiss. Next base: position 35,193,024 of record NC_048590.1, on the reverse strand, counting down.
TCTCACCGTTGCCGCTTGCTATAGACCACCTTCTGCCCCCAGCTGTGCCCTGGACACCATATGTGTATTGATTGCCCCCATCTATCTTCTGAGCTCGTGCTGTTAGGTGACCTAAACTGGGACATGCTTAACACCCCGGCCATCCTACAATCTAAGCTTGATGCCCTCAATCTTACACAAATTATCGATGAACCTACCAGGTACAACCCCAAATCCATAAACATGCACACCCGCATAGTTATCATCCTAACAAACCTGTCCTCCAAATACATCTCTGCTGTCTTCAACCAGGATCTCAGCGATCACTGCCTCATTGCCTGCGTCCGTAATGGGTCTGCGGTCAAACGCTAGGTAAAGCCCAGCCTTATCTCAGCTCACTGGTCACCATAGCAGCACCCACACGTAGCAGGTGCTCCAGCACTGTTCACCCCCAAAGCCAATTCCTCCTTTGGCCGCCTTTCCTTCCAGTTCTCTGCTGCCAATGACTGGAATGAATTGCAAAAATCACTGAAGCTGGAGACTCATATCTCCCTCACCAACATTAAGCACTAGCTGTCAGAGCAGCTCACAGATCACTGTACCTGTACATAGCCATCTGTAAATAGCCCATCCAACAACCTCATCCCCATACTGTTATTTATTTTATTTATTGTTTTGCTCCTTTGCACCCCAGTATCTCTCCTTGCACATTCATCTTCTGCACATCTATCACTCCAGTGTTTAACTGCTAACTTGTAATTTTTTCGCCACTATGGCCTATTTATTGCCTTACCTCCCTTATCTTACCTCATTTGCACACACTGTATATAGACTTTTTCTATTGTGTTATTGACTGTATGTTTGGTTATTCCATGTGTAACTCTGTGTTGTTGTTTGTGTTGCACTGCTTTATCTTGGCCAGGTCACAGTTGTAAATGAGAACTTGTTCTCAACTAGCCTACCTGGTTAAATGAAGGTGAAATAAAATAAAATAATAAATAAAATAAATATGGAAACTAGGCTTCAAGGTCATTTTAATGCTCCTCATGCAGGGTTTGATCATATCAAACAAGATCTTCTTCATTTTAAAAACAGTAGGTTAGTATCAGTGTGGAAACATTTACACAACAAAAGCTTTTGTTTGCAATGTGCAATATATGGGTCACAATTAGCAGCTAATTTTTTATGGTCCTAAATAACAACATGTTATTTAGTTCATGATTTCCCCTGTTCAGCAGAGAAAATATATTATTCTAGGCAATGGTGTAGAGACCTTGAACACTGGCATTATTCATGTTTTCCATATACAGCTCTACTTTGCTTTCCCAGGATGTCTCCTTTGTGGAAGCAGTGTCTATTATAAGGTCTCTCTCTCTCTCTCTCTGCAGTGGTAAAGACAAGTGTTCTCGCTGTGAGCTTTCTGAAGTGCGTGTTACGGTAAAGACAAGCTTTCTGACAGCAATTAAACTTTGAAGAGAACAACAGCCTCATAAGAAGAAGACAGTCCCGTCTGAGGAAAAATCAGGGTTGCTACGCAACTCAGGCCCTCCCTTCCAGTACTTATTAAATCTGCTCTGTGTGGTGCCTTCCTTGTGACTGTCAGAACCTATACCTACCTACTGCTTCCCAGTCCTACTTTACCTGCTGTTCTACCTTTCATTACTTTTTAATCAAACTCTCATGCAAAAAAAAAACACAAAACATAAGGGAAAGTGTGCTGAAAAAAATAAGTATTCTTTTTGAAATCGTTCTTTTATTCTGCTGTTGGTTTGGTGGTGGGGAAAAAGGGATGTTCTTCAGTTGGTTAGGGAGAGGGAGTTCTGGGAATGGATGGCTGGTTTGGCTCGATATTAGACATGTATATTCATGTTGCTGCTCATTACCAGGCCTTTGATAACCAATCCCATCCTGATTATTTGGTGCTCCAATGACGAGAGGAGAGAGGCTGTCTCTTTCCCGAGACGGAGAGCAGAGGAGAGGAAATGGAGGATTGGTGTCAGACAGATAAGGGAATGACTAGGGACACTGATGGCCAGGGCCTTGTCATATTGAATAAGTGGCAGAGTGCCTTCTTTAAATCAGCGACTGTGGCGGCTAGACTCTGTATGTCTGTCTGTTGGTCTGTCGTCTGTGGCTCAGCCAGCTCACCTGTTAATTCTAATTACCCCAAAAACATGATCTCATTATTATGTTTGTGCTGCAGTGGAGATGCCAAATATCTCCTTCTCTCCCTCCCAAAAAGCTCTGCATTAAATTTGCACTGCAGTGGATGAAGGTAGATCAATTGTGAGAGACTATATTTTAATCGAGTACAAACTCTGAGTTATATGATATTGACTTCTGTCCAAGGCCTCCACAACTGCAATGCCAAGTTTGTAAACAGTAAATGCACCAGGATGTTCTGAAAAAAGTTCTCGAACAATGGCCTGAGATTTCTGCTCAAATCTGTGTGTTTGAGGCTTTGGTCACTGAAGGAGTTCTCTCTGTGCTGCTGCAGGACAGTGTACAGTATGGCCCACCCTTGGCTGTGGGGTTAGAGTGACACAGCATGTGGCAGATTGGTTATGTTGAGCGGCACAGGCTCCAATAGCGGCCTTCAAAGACTTTTCAAAAAGTCACTTCTCTGTTGGATCTACCTGGTGCTCAACCCACATCCTGTTCTCAATCCTTTTGGAGTTTTTGAACACAGCCCAGCGTGCACTTTGAGAAAGGCCAGGCGGACACCCCCCACTAGCACAGCTCATCACTGCTCTCATCTGTCAGCTAACAATCTACAACATTTTTGCTGACGTGGGCTAATTAAGTCAGTGACTGACATAACAAAACAAAAAAAATCTTATGTACAACCATATTTTGAAATTGCACCTTGAGTATTCTAATATTCTAACTCGCATTCCCCCCAAAAATATATATATATTTTTTATTATTGATCTAAGGGCCTTCAAAACTGGCATCCCGCCAGTTGCCCATGTCTGTACTAGTGGGAGGCTCAAAAGATGCATCTTGACCTTTGCACTACAGTTGAAAGGGAAAGATCAGCGCATCTGCTTTTTTTGTTTCCCTCTCCGCTGGTCAATGTAGCTTCCTCTGTCTCATATGGATGCTTTCTGATCTGGGCTACATTTTGTATTTCATGGCTTACTGGACAGCACCAGATCAGCTGTTTTGAAGTGTTTTATGTCCAGGACTGAGGAATGGTTCAGGAGAGATGTAACGTTCGCCCAAGACTCAGTGCTGCACTAATATGATTTGTGGCTGTGTCTCACACTGACTATATTTTCCAACACACAGAGAGCATTCTCTAAAGTCTGTGCAGTAAAAACACAACTGGCAAAAGCCAAATAATAATATGCCTCTCTTGCATGATAAAGTACAGTAAATGGCTTTTAGTCTTTTGGTAGAGTAAAAGTATAGCTTTAATTGCTGTAGGGATAACATTGTATTTTTCTGGACATCAGCCATTCACTGTAATGGAAGAAAGTGGAGGAAAAAATCAATTTGGAAACATATTGGCAGCATTGGTTGTGGGATCAGATGGCTTTGGAAAACAGATTATTTCCAGACCAGAGAGCCCAGAACATGACCACAGGGGACTGATGTTAATAGAACACCACATGACCTTGGCATTGCCACGGAGAAATTGTGATACCCTAGTAGGTCAGCAGACTGAGTTGGCAATGTGGGCAATGAATACCTACAATACCTACTGAGTACCTAGATGAATACCTACCTACTAAATACCTACCTACTGACTGCCTACCGACGCAAAGGTAGGCTACTGTATCCAGGGTTTCAGAGTTTCAGCTATCAAGGCCACTTGGATGGTTCAGATTTCAGCGTATTCTGCCAGACCATAATAGGCTATCCCTCCTCAGTGGCTGAGGTGTACAGAGGAGAATGGAGATCTGTAACATCTACGGCTTAGCATGAGCACAGGTTGCCATGACACTCTCCAGATAACCATCCAGATCGTCATGTGATCCAGGGACAAAACCGGCCAGCAGAAAACTCTTATTGTACTGTATGGTTGCACTGTTTCAATGAAGTTCTGTTTTTCTCACGAAATCCCCAGAGACAGTGCTTACCTACTGTCAAAGGTCAGGGTACCATGGCACTTAAGGTTGTGTAAAATGACTGAGTGATGTAGCTTTGCCAATAATTAATTTCAAATGCACTGAACTGGGTGGGATGAAGTGGAGTGGAGTGAGAGTGGATGGTGCCAGGTCTGCACAAGTAGTTTTTGTAAAGGAAGCTTTGTGAGGTGGACAGGCAAAGGATGGAGAGGAAATAATAAGGTCATAAAATATACATTTTTTACACAAACATCCATTGGAGTGGATTTGCATGGAAATATTGTTGATCAGCCCCTCCCTCCATGCTAGGTCATCCTCACAATTTAATTACATTAAGAGACGGCTAAATTAGACTCTGAAAACATAACGGCTTAAAGGATTACTGGACCTCTGGTGGGGAGAGATCAAATTCTACCTTCCAGCTTGAAACAATATGCACTGTACCTTGCGGTCCCCATGTGAAGAGGGATTGATGGAGAGATGGAAGGGGGGATGGAGGGAGGGTTGTTGTGGACCAGATGAGAGGGTAGTTGTACATACATCCAAAGTCAGTCCACCAGTACAATGCCTTGCAAAAGTATTCATCCCCCTTGGCGTTTTTCCTATTTGGTTGCATTACAACCTGTAATTTAAATAGATTTTTATTTGGATTTCATGTAATGTACAAACACAAAATAGTCCAAATAGGTGAAGTGAAATGAAAAAAAGTACTTAATATAAAAAATCAAAAACAGAAAAGTGGTGTGTGCATATGTATTCACTCTCTTTGCTATGAAGCCCCTAAATAAAATCTGCTGCAACCAATTACCTTCAGAAGTCACAGAATTAGTTCAATAAAATCCACCTGTGTGCAATCTAAGTGTCACATGATCTCAGTATATATACACCTGTTCTGAAAGGCCCCAGAGTCTGCAACACCACTAAGCAAGGGGCACCACCAAGCAAGCTGCACCATGAAGACCAAGGAGCTCTCCAAACAGGTCAGGGACAAAGCTGTGGAGAAGTACAGATCAGGGTTGGGTTATAAAAAATATCAGAAACTTTGAACATCACACAGAGCCCCATTAAATCCATTATAAAAAAATGGAAAGAATATGGCACCGCAACAAACCTGCCAAGAGAGGGCTGCCCACCAAAACTCACGGACCAGGCAAGGAGGGCATTCATCCGAGAGGCAACAAAGACACCAAAGATAACCCTGAAGGAGCTGCAAAGCTCCACAGCAGAGATTGGAGTATCTGTCCATAGGACCAAGAAGAAGAAGGTACTCTGGTCAGATGAGACTAAAATTTAGCTTTTTGGCCATCGAGGAAAACAATATGTATGTTGCAAACCCAACACCTCTCATCACCCCGAGAATACCATCCCCACAGTGAAGCATGGTGGTGGCAGCATCATGCTGTGGGGATGTTTTTAATTTTTTCAAATTCTTTAGGGAAATGTGTTTCAGTCTTCCAGAGATTTGATACTGGGATGGAGGTTCATCTCCCAGCAGTACAATGACCCTGAGCATACTGCTAAAGCAACACTCAAGTGGTTTAAGGGGAAACATTTAAATGTCTTGGAATGGCCTAGTCAAATCCCAGACCTCAATTCACTTGAGAAACTGTAGTATGGCTTAAAGATTGCTGTACACCAGCGGAACCCATACAACTTGAAGGAGCTGGAGCAGTTTTAACTTGAAGAATGGGCAAAAATCTCAGTGGCTAGATGTGCCAAGCTTATAGAGACATACCCCCAAGAGACTTGCAGCTGTAATTTCTGCAAAATGTGGCTCTCTGAATAGTAACGCATGCCTAAGTTTTCAGTTTTTTTTCCTGTTTTGCATCCTCAAAGTGGTAGGCATGTTGTGTAAATTAAATGATACAATCAAATGATACAACACCCCCAAAAATCTATTTTAATTCCAGGTTGTAAGACAACAAAATAGGAAAAATGCCAAGGGGGAGAATACTTTCGCAAGCCACTGTATATCATAGAGCAGTGGTATTCAAACTTTTCAGAGGGGACCCCATTTTCTCAAATAATTTCTGGGCACCCCATTATTGTTGCAAGAATTTATTGTGACCCCAACCCACCACATATTTAATGACTACCTTAAAATCTGTAAAATGTAATTTACATCAACAAATAACCTTAAATTCATTACATTTTCATCTCTTACCAAAATTAAAAGAAAACAATAAATACATTTTCAGATTGTCATTCTCAAAGAAACGTGTATATTGTCCCATCTGTACTCTTATTTTTTTGTCCCCCCAAAATTACAATCTACACTACTGTTCAAAAGTTTGGTGTCACTTAGAAATGTCCTTGTTTTTGAAAGAAAAGACAATGTTTTGTCCATTAAAATAACATAAAATTGATCAGAAATACAGTGTAGACATTGTTAATGTTGTAAATTACTATTGTTGCTGGAAACAGTTGATTTTTAATGGAATATCTACATAGGTGTACAGAGGCCCGTTATCAGCAACCATCACTCCTGTGTTCCAATGCCACGTTGTGTTAGCTAATCTAAGTTTATAATTTTAAAAGGCTAATTGATCATTAGAAAACCCTTTTGCAATTATGTTAGCACAGCTGAAAACTGTGTTCTGATTAAAGAAGCAATGCACCTGGCCTTCTTTAGATTAGTTGAGTATCTGGAGCATCAGCATTTGTGGGTTCAATTACAGGCTCAAAATGGTCATAAAATAGTACCCGCAAAACACCAGTCTCAACGTCAACAGTGAAGAGGCAACTCCGGGATGCTATCTCTGTCCAGTGTCTGTGTTCTTTTGCCCATCTTAATCTTTTATTTTTATTGGCCAGTCTGAGATATGGCTTTTTCTTTGCAACTCTGCCTAGAAGGCCAGTATCCCGGAGTCGCCTCTTCACTGTTGACGTTGAGACTGGTGTTTTGCGGGTACTATTTAATGAAGCTGCCAGTTGAAGACTTGTGAGGTGTCTGTTAGAGCCATGACTAAACCAGATTCAAAAAACAGATAAAAGAACACCTTACGGCCCGGCCATGAAGAGACAGACATTTTTATGAAATTTGTATTGTATTTTGCATTGTATTTTGTATTGTATTATGTATGTGATACGTGGTTGGGGTACAACTGTGATATGTGGTTGTCTCGCCTGACTATCTTAAGATGAATACACTAGCTGTACGTCGCTCTGGATGGGAGCTTCTGCTGAATGGCTAAATTGTCATGTAGATGTAGTGCTGTGTATATGTATGTATATTATGTATTTATTTGTTATGTTGTTTCCTGTTTGGACCAAAGGAAGAGTAGCCCTGCCTCGGCAGCAGCTAACTGGGGATCCTAACAAATATTAAGTACTAAATATACGCTATACTGTATATACAAATCTTGGGCGACCCAACTACCATTCCCCGACCCCAACTTTGAATACCATTGACATAGAGAAAGGTTTTATATTTCACCAACGAGACTAGGCTACATCTAAGGAAACACACACACACACACACACACACCAGGCTCTCGTACCTTAGTACATATTTTTCGTTCTCCATGTCATCTCATCAGTGATGTGTGAAGTGTTCTTTGACTGCCTGGCGACATGCTGCATATAGAAAAGACAGTGACATTACCGTCTTCACCCCAAGCAGATGGCTTTTCAACCACGACTCCTCACTGCGGATGCCAAGCCATGGATCAGTAAAGATGTCAAGGACGTTGGGTATGATTTTCTTTGCATGGTAAGAGTGCAATTAGACAATAACTGGCAAACACACCACTGTGCCAGTGTTCAATTTGTGCCATTCAATGCATAGCACAGCAGTCCTCTGAAGTAAACAGAGCATTTCTATAGATTAGCTACTGTAACCGAGTCGAGCTAACATGCTCTCTTTCATGCAATGACTATTAGAGGGGAAATGGATTACTGCTATGTAATTATACTATACTGGAACAAGAGAATAGTGGGTGACCTAGTCACGACTCGGCACGATCTCAGTTGAGTTGTGTAATACTGTACCAGTTCACACAACGGGCCCTTGTCCTTTTTTCCAATTAAGAAAGACTTTGCTTTGCCATAGGGTTTGTTCCAATGAGATGGCAATAATGTGTTATTGGTGTTTGAGTGAAGACACATACCTTTACTGGAACACCACCATACAACTAGACCTTCCTCTCAGCCGTTGGCCCACACTGTGACAACAAGGCCTTAAGTGTTGGAAAAACGCTCACTAGTCAAAATGTGTGTTAGCAATTTCTCTCAGCTAGCGCCTAGGACTTTGAGCCATGTCTTTTCCCCAGGAGATTGGTAGCTAGTGGGCTTCCCCTCGATTGTCCCTTAAACAGTTACTGTGGTGATCAGGAGAGACTGTTGCCCAGCCTGTTAAACTGCTGGTTCCTGTTCGGCTATTGTGAGTGTTATCTTAACCATGGGGGACCAAAGCACTCCACTGACTGTGACTACACTCCACAGCCAGACAAAGAGGATGAGCAGTGGAGAGAGGAAGATAGATAGAAGCTGACATCCAATGTATTAATACTCAACACTATTAGAGATGAGCTTCTGGCGGAAGTGAGGCATCGTAGCTTAAGGCATAGATACCGTTCAGCATTATCTTTCCAGCGGTGTAAGCTATACTGAAGTCACTGAATGTTCATTGTAACACTTCATGTGTCATACATCATTTGTGAAATTAGCATTGTTTCTTTCTAACTAAATCAGTGCATGGATAGTGCTTGCATGCTTGCTTTTGCTGTGAAAATAGATACTCGTACAGGACAATTACAGTACAGTATGTCTGCAGTTTAAATACTTCAAATTCATTAAGTGCTTATCGTAATAATATAATATATGCCATTTAGCAGACACTTTTATCCAAAGCAAATTACAGTCATGCGTGAATAAATGTAATGTATGGGTGGACCTGGGAATTGAACCCACTACTCTAGGTTACAAGCACCATGCTCTACCAACTGAGCTACAAAGGACCACCAGACATAAACACCAAATCCTCAATAAAAAAAGGACATGCCACTATCTTGTCATCATGACATTGAACTTGGCATGGTGCTCCTTCTGAATAGACAAACCAAAACACCTTGCCATTTCTACAATCTGTGTGGCCCACTAGCACTGCAGTTTCCAGGTTAGACACACTTGGCACTTGGCAGTGTGTGTGTGTGTGTGTGTGTGTGTATTATTACCCGCACGAGCATCTAACAGTCGAATATTAGAGCCAGGAGAGTTCTCACTCTCCGTAAGTACCTCTTATTGATAGAGAGGCTGACACAGTACTCATCCTGTCTGATACTGATGATGACACACAGCACGGGTGACACATGATAGACCCACACACAGCGGTGCACAGAGCCTCCCCCATCTCTCCATCTCTCTTTGTGTAGTCTCTCTCTCCCTCCCTCTCTCTCTCTCTCTCTCTCTCTCTCCCTCCCTCCCTCTTATCTACATCCTAGCCCTCTCTCTCTCCCCAGCGCTCTCCCCATATCTCTCTCTCTCAGTGTGTGGCTCAGTCCTGTGGTGTTGTAGCAGGTGTTCACCAGTGGTGCCCTCACAGTGCACCACCAAGGACATTGCCCTCATTTACGGTTGACATCCTGGCATTGTCTGATGATAACTCATAACCAATTGCTTTACATTTTCAGTATGCAAACTTGGTACGGTTCTTATCCAACTTTAATCCAATAGAGGAGCAGGTTGACAATAACAATATATATAGTACATGTGTACATGCATGTGAACTGATGTATATGGGTTTATTTGTATGTGTGTCACGCTTCTTTCACAACATACAGTACTGATGATAGTATCAACCCATTCCAGTTTCAGGTCAGTAGAAACTGACTGTAGAATAGGGTATAATTTCTCTCCCACTGACCTGGAGCCGGTTGCTGGACCATCTCTGAGAGGTCCTGGAGGTGTATGAAGAGGACAAGGCCTCCGGCCCCGAACAGCAGGAGGAACCAGAAGGAGCAGGGTAGCTTGACGGCCGTGGCCCTCATCCGTCTTCTCCCACGCAGGGCGTCCACTATCCTACACTCCACCCACAGCATCCTGCTATCCTGCCTCAGCTCAGACTGCTGCCTGGGGAGAGAGAACAGGGACAGTCAGCCCAGATAGGACAGGATATAAGATATAAGATACAGTGCCTTGCGAAAGTATTCGGCCCCCTTGAACTTTGCGACCTTTTGCCACATTTCAGGCTTCAAACATAAAGATATAAAACTGTATTTTTTTGTGAAGAATCAACAACAAGTGGGACACAATCATGAAGTGGAACGACATTTATTGGATATTTCAAACTTTTTTAACAAATCAAAAACTGAAAAATTGGGCGTGCAAAATTATTCAGCCCCTTTACTTTCAGTGCAGCAAACTCTCTCCAGAAGTTCAGTGAGGATCTCTGAATGATCCAATGTTGACCTAAATGACTAATGATGATAAATACAATCCACCTGTGTGTAATCAAGTCTCCATATAAATGCACCTGCACTGTGATAGTCTCAGAGATCCGTCAAAAGCACAGAGAGCATCATGAAGAACAAGGAACACACCAGGCAGGTCCGAGATATTGTTGTGAAGAATTTTAAAGCCGGATTTGGATACAAAAAGATTTCCCAAGCTTTAAACATCCCAAGGAGCACTGTGCAAGCGATAATATTGAAATGGAAGGAGTACCAAAGAGTACCAACACCTGGCCGTCCCGCTAAACTTTCAGCTCATACAAGGAGAAGACTGATCAGAGATGCAGCCAAGAGGCCCATGATCACTCTGGATGAACTGCAGAGATCTACAGCTGAGGTGGGAGACTCTGTCCATAGGACAACAATCAGTCGTATATTGCACAAATCTGGCCTTTATGGAAGAGTGGCAAGAAGAAAGCCATTTCTTAACGATATCCATAAAAAGTGTCGTTTAAAGTTTGCCACAAGCCACCTGGGAGACACACCAAACATGTGGAAAAAGGTGCTCCGGTCAGATGAAACCAAAATTGAACTTTTTGGCAACAATGCAAAACGTTATGTTTGGCGTAAAAGCAACACAGCTCATCACCCTGAACACATCATCCCCACTGTCAAACATGGTGGTGGCAGCATCATGGTTTGGGCCTGCTTTTCTTCAGCAGGGACAGGGAAGTTGGTTAAAATTGATGGGAAGATGGATGGAGCCAAATACAGGACCATTCTGGAAGAAAACCTGATGGAGTCTGCAAAAGACCTGAGACTGGGACGGAGATTTGTCTTCCAACAAGACAATGATTCAAAACATAAAGCAAAATCTACAATGGAATGGTTCAAAAATAAACATATCCAGGTGTTAGAATGGCCAAGTCAAAGTCCAGACCTGAATCCAATCGAGAATCTGTGGAAAGAACTGAAAACTGCTGTTCACAAATGCTCTCCATCCAACCTCACTGAGCTCGAGCTGTTTTGCAAGGAGGAATGGGAAAAAATGTCAGTCTCTCAATGTGCAAAACTGATAGAGACATACCCCAAGCGACTTACAGCTGTAATCGCAGCAAAAGGTGGCGCTACAAAGTATTAACTTAAGGGGGCTGAATAATTTTGCACGCCCAATTTTTCAGTTTTTGATTTGTTAAAAAAGTTTGAAATATCCAATAAATGTCATTCCACTTCATGATTGTGTCCCACTTGTTGTTGATTCTTCACAAAAAAATACAGTTTTATATCTTTATGTTTGAAGCCTGAAATGTGGCAAAAGGTCGCAAAGTTCAAGGGGGCCGAATACTTTCGCAAGGCACTGTATTGCAGCACAATATAGGACATAGCATGAAATGACATAGGATTAAATAGGTTATAATGACGTTAATATAGGTAGGCTAATCATGGTTCTTCAACAGCTTGTGTTCACCTTACTGAGTGACAACTATAGAAACACATTATCTTTGACCTGCCAAATGCTTACCATCCAAGATTAATAAACATACTGTATGTGAATGACCAGAGATGTTACATTTTATAAGCAGGAACTACTTAAAATACAAACTGTGCAGTATTAATGATAAACATAGGCTCTTTGAAGTCTGTTTGCAAATGACATCAAACAACATACGTCCTAAATGTGTTAAACTGTGGACAACATGACATTAAATCTAGAAGTCATGTTTTTTATGAATCAGTGAGCCAGAATGAGGGTACCTGCTCAGGCTTAATGAATGGTGGCCGGTGCACGAGAGAAAAAGCATCTAAATAGTTCAATGGAATCTCGCACTCAAACCATAAAAAGGAAAAAACAAAGGAGGTTTTAGCAAAGTGCTAAATATAAAAAGGAGCATACGTTTCAGTTGCTATGCCTTCATCAGTGCTGTACAAACAAATTAAGTGGAGACACGCACTTAAGAAGACGCACCTGTCACGCCCTGACCTTAGAGAGCCAGTTTGGCTGAGTCAGGTTGGAGACCTGAGCCAACTCCCCGTGCTTACCGTGGCGAGCGTCATACTGGTCAGGCACCGTGTTATGCGGTGGAGCGCGTTCACAGCCCGGTGCACTACATCCCAGTTCCCCGCAGCTGCCGGGCTAGGGTGAGCAACCTCGAGACCTCCAGTGCGCCTCCACAGCCCAGTGTATCCAGTGGCTCTGCCAAGGACAAAGCCTCCTGTATGTCTCTCCCGTCTGGTGAGTCCTGTACCTGTGTCCAGAACTAAGCCTCCTGTATGTCTCCCCAGCCTGGTGAGCGCTGTGGCAGCTCCACGGACCAGACTGCCCAAATGTCTCCTCACTCCAGTGCTGACCCATGGCATGAAGCCTCCAGTGATGATCCATGGCAAGAAGCCTCCAGTGATGATCAATGGCAAGAAGCCTCCAGTGATGATCCATGGCAAGAAGCCTCCAGTGATGATCCATGGCAAGAAGCCTCCAGTGATGATCCATGGCAAGAAGCCTCCAGTGATGATCCATGGCAAGAAGCCTCCAGTGATGATCCATGGCAAGAAGCCTCCAGTGATGATCCATGGCACGAAGCCTCCAGTGATGATCCATGGCACGAAGCCTCCAGTGATGATCCATGGCAAGAAGCCTCCAGTGATGATCCATGGCACGAAGCCTCCAGTGAGGAGTCATGGCACGAAGCCTCCAGTGAGGAGTCATGGCACGAAGCCTCCAGTAAGGAGTCAAGGCACGAAGCCTCCAACGAGGGTCCCCGTTCCGGAGCCTCCAGCGACGGCCTCCGGTCCGGAGTCTCTAGTGACGGTCCCCGGTCCGGAGTCTCCAGCGACGGTCCCCGGTCCGGAGCCTCCAGCGACGGCCTCCAGTCCGGAGCCTCCAGCGACGGCCTCCAGTCCGGAGCCTCCAGCGACGGCCTCCAGTCCGGAGTCCCCAGTCCGGGTCCCGCAGCGAGGGTGCCCAGTCCGGGGCCCGCAGCGAGGGTGCCCAGTCCGGGGCCCGTAGCGAGGGTGCCCAGTCCGGGGCCCGCAGCGAGGGTGCCCAGTCCGGGGCCCGCAGCGAGGGTGCCCAGTCCGGGGCCCGCAGCGAGGGTGCCCAGTCCGGGGCCCGCAGCGAGGGTGCCCAGTCCGGGGCCCGCAGCGAGGGTGCCCAGTCCGGGGCCCGCAGCGAGGGTGCCCAGTCCGGGGCCCGCAGCGAGGGTGCCCAGTCCGGGGCGGGACGTAGACCCCGAGGGTGCCCAGTCCAGGGCCCGCAGCGAGGGTGCCCAGTCCGGGGCCCGTAGCGAGGGTGCCCAGTCCGGGGCCCGCAGCGAGGGTGCCCAGTCCGGGGCCCGCAGCGAGGGTGCCCAGTCCGGGGCCCGCAGCGAGGGTGCCCAGTCCGGGGCCCGCAGCGAGGGTGCCCAGTCCGGGGCCCGCAGCGAGGGTGCCCAGTCCGGGGCCCGCAGCGAGGGTGCCCAGTCCGGGGCGGGACGTAGACCCCGAGGGTGCCCAGTCCAGGGCACGCAGCGAGGGTGCCCAGTCCGGGGCCCGCAGCGAGGGTGCCCAGTCCGGGGCCTGCAGCGAGGGTGCCCAGTCCGGGGCCCGCAGCGAGGGTGCCCAGTCCGGGGCCCGCAGCGAGGGTGCCCAGTCCGGGGCCCGCAGCGAGGGTGCCCAGTCCGGGGCCCGCAGCGAGGGTGCCCAGTCAGGGGCCCGCAGCGAGGGTGCCCAGTCAGGGGCCCGCAGCGAGGGTGCCCAGTCCGGGGCCCGCAGCGAGGGTGCCCAGTCCGAGGCCCGCAACGAGTGTGCCCAGTCCGGGACCTGCAACGAGGGTGCCCAGTCCGGGGCCCGCAGAGAGGGTCCTCAGTCCAGGGTTGGCGGCGAGGGTCCCCACACCAGAGGCGCTACCAAAGTGGGGTGAGCCAGAGGTGGAGCGGGGTCTACGTCCCGCACCAGAGCCGCAACCGCGGATAGATGCCCACCCCCAGATCCTCCCCTATAGGTTCAGGTTTTGCGGCCAGAGTCCGCACCTTAGGGGGGGGGGGGGGGTCAGGGTGTGATGTGGGGTGGGCATTCCATGTTTTGTGTTCTATGTTTCTTTATTTCTATGTTTTGGCCGGGTATGGTTCTCAATCAGGGACAGTGGTCTATCGTTGTCTATGATTGGGAATCATACTTAGGTAGCCCTTTTTCCCTCCTTCAGTGTGGGTAGTTAACTTTGTTTGTGACACTAAAGCCCCGGAAGCTTCACGGTTGTTCCTTTTGTTTCTTGTTTTGTTGGCGTCATTCCAAAATAAAAAGGAAAGTGTACGCTTACCACGCTGCACCTTGGTCCACTTCTTATGACGGCCGTGATAGCACCTGTGCGTAACAGGTGTAACAGGTAACAAGTTAACTAGATACTGGTGAATAGTGGGTCATCAACGGCGTTTATAAATATACAGAATGAGACTAGAAGAATATAAATAATGAACACATATAATTGAAAATAACAATTCATCAGCCCGTATGAGTTATGAACTGATGTCATAACCTGATGTCATGACCAATAGCAGTCAATCAGATATCAAACCACTTTGGCTGGCCTTCAGTCATGGATAAATCAGCCAGTACAATCAGCCAGGAACATATCTAATTCTTATATGCATCTATTGTTTTGCTGGAAACACACACCCTCTGATCAACTGGATCAAACGCTGAGAAGTGTATGTATCCATCTGCTGAATTCATTAAGCAAACACACAAGGATGTTTGCAAAATGTATTCTGATAATAATGTTTCATTTTTTCTACCATATTCCCAATTCCCATTTATGGGATATACTGTAGCTATTAGTATTTAGTATGCACTGTGGTCTTTTAAAGTATGATTACAGGAAAAACAAAAAAACTGCATGTGGACTGAACGTAGCACAGCTTGCAATGACAAACTTGTATTCTGTTCTGTATAACTTACTGCATATCTAACTTCCCTTGGCAATACTGAAACAGGTGGCCCAGAAACGATTTATGGTCCGAATTAAATGATTGGCACCATAACAAAGGGACAAAGAAAGATTCAGTTGGTGGCCCTATTCCATTCACTATTCAATTACTACCTGAGCCCAGGGTTTGACCGGGGTAAAATGGGAGGCAAAATCATATTCACCGCAGAGCTAATTGTCCGTTCTGCTGCTGTGATGGAGATCACCCATCAGTACATGAGATTAGCCACCAAACTGACTGTTATTCTGTTATGTAGAAAAGACCAGTGCTCAGATGGTATTTGTTTTCTTTCAAATAATCTGAGCAACTGACTGAGGCTGGGGCACCAGGCGGGAAGTATTTGCACTTTTGGGATTATTATTATGTTGTTTCCATTGTGCTCAGCAAATTCAATCAAGCACAGCTAATGCATAGGTCTGTTTCTGCACTCCTTTGTTCCGGTTGTCCAATTGGCTACAGTATGATAGTGGCAATGTCTCGCTCTCTTTCTGTTCATGTTGCTGACATACGTAACATCCCACAATTCCCCCATCTAACATACAGTCAGCCCCACACCTCAGCCGGCAGCGGCCCCCAGCCACCTCACACATTCCCCTGCTCCCTGTGACGGTGACCTGGCTGCCCGTGGCTGGCTCTGCAGGGGACACGTACACCCAGACACACTCAGACAAAGGGCTGATGACGGCTCAGACGCAAACAGACATGCTCAAACACCCTCACACATAACACCCAAACACCTTTAGAGTAGCTATTCTCTCTATGGTGCATAACAGCAAATGCTACAGATGAAGTCACAGTTAGGCTATTAACATACAGACAGTCCCTGCAGTAGTGCTCCCATGTTCAGGTGTGAAAAGACAGAATATTAGATAGCACGGTTGAGAGTGCCAATGTCCTAGCTACACTGCTATATGAAGCTTTGGACTAAGTGAATGCTTTTTAAACATCCTTAATTCAATAAATGCAAAGCCATAGTGTTAGTGTCCAATCACTGGACTATTGTCAATGCTGTTACATAGAATTACAAATTCAGACCAGAGAGCTTCATATTCGGCCCATTTGACTTCCTGACCTCAACCTGCAGAACATCTACAGTGTGCTACAAGCAACATGCAAAAATGACACACACACACAAAATATCTCGTTAAGACAATGGTAAAAAAAAATATCTTAATCTGGGTTTACATATCGATATTGTGCAAAATGCAGAATTATATTTAATGAGCACATTCAAGTAATATTCCAGCTAAAGCAGCCTGAAACCCAGCAGACCAGCTACTGGGAGCTCATTAAAGAGTACCACAGCATGAGGCTAGAGAGGGAAAAGGAGTTGCAGCTGGTATTGTGAAAGTCTCCAATGAAAGACATTCATAGAATTATTATGGGGATGCAGTGGAGAATAGCGAAGAGGAAATGGAGGGAAGTTTGTTGAGGAAACAGTTTCTCAGTACAGTATGTGTGTGTCCCAAATGGCATTCTATCCCCTATATAGTGCACTACTTTTTAACCCTAGCCTTGTGGTCCCTGGTCAAAAGCAGGGTTTTTTCTGCATACAAACATTTTGGGCGGGTCGCCCTAGTGTTTTTTCAGACCGCTTATGTCCAAATAATATTATTATTATTATTATTAGAATTGAAAATCGGGATAATTAAATGTTTTCAGTGTAAACTTCAAAGGACTTAAAAGGACTGTAGAAAAGATAATGGACCTATATAGTTTTAAATAAGAACTAACAATCACCAAAAATAAAAGCTAGACAGTCAGGGAGAATCAATCAAAAAATCTACTAATTATGCATTCAGGAGTAGTTTTGTCTTGGCATGGGGCCCCCATTGATGTTGTTATTATGTTGAATCACTCAGATAGCATCAGCCATGGCAAGATGTGTAGAATTGCAGGAAATTACCTTAATAACTACATTTTGTCACTGAGTGTCACGGCATTCAGAGGTGGAAGAAGGATCGGACCAAAATGCAGCGTAAGTGTCCATATTGATTTATTCAAAAACACAACTGACCACTGGAACAAAATAATAAACGTGAAATATACAAAACCGAAGCAGTACCGTGTGGCCCAAACACTCACACGGAAACAAACACCCACAAACCAAAAGTGAAACCCAGGCTACCTAAGTAAGATTCTCAATCAGAGACAACTAACGACACCTGCCTCTGAGAACCATACTAGGCCGAACAGAAAAACCAACATAGAAAAACAAACAGACTGCCCACCCCAACTCACGCCCTGACCATACTAAAACAAATAATAAAATAACAGAACTATGGTCAGACACTGAGACCTACAGGAGGGCCTCTAAAATGTTGGGTCGGCGACCGCACCATTGACCACCCCCATGGCCACACCCCTACCATGCCCCTACCACCTAAGCCCCATTTTGATCCAGAAAAAAATCTAAAAGTCGTGAACTATAAAGGGAATAGGATACCATTGGGATGCCAAACCTCCCAGGTAATAGCATAAACACAGCACACAACACAGAATGGTCTCTTTGTGTGTTGAGAACTTCTTATGACTCATTCTCAGCTACGCTACATAAACATCTCATTTTCATACAACTGAGGTATAAAAGGTAGGCATATACTTTTGTCATTTGAACCCCAAGCGCTACTGTATGGATTTCCATTTGTGAGAAGAATAAAATGAAAGAAGGAAAGCAGAGCTGGGTGTCTGGTTTGTTTGTACGAGGGTAAGAGATATTTCATGTTGTGATATGTGTTGCATAATGTTGCCATAGAGACAGGATAATGTCTTTACTGGTGGTGCAAATCTTAATGCTCACCATCATAAAGTCTTTTCACATCTCCTTTTTTTGTTTCACGACAGTACATACACTACCGTTCAAAAATGTGCGGTCACTTAGAAATGTCCTTGTTCTTGAAAGAAAAGTTTTAAAAAATTGTCTAATAAAATAACATCAAATTGATCAGAAATACAGTATTGTCACGTTCTGACCTTTATTTCCTTTTTTTTTTGTCTTTATTTAGTATGGTCAGGGCGTAAGTTGGGGTGGGCAGTGTGTTTTTCTATGTTGGGGTTTTGAGTTCAGCCTAGTATGGTTCTCAATCAGAGGCAGGTGTCGTTAGTTGTCTCTGATTGAGAATCATACTTAGGTAGCCTGGGTTTCACTTTTGAGTTGTGGGTGTTTGTTTTCCGTGTGTGTGTTTGTTGCCACACGGTAGTGGTTCGGTTTCACGTTTATTGTTTTGTAGTGTTCAGTTTATGTCTTTGAAATAAATGTTATGGACACTTACCACTCGCGCATTGGTCCTCCGATCCTTCTCGCTACTCCTCCTCAGAAGAGGAGGAGGAAGGCCGTTACAAGTATAGACATGGTTAATGTTGTAAATGACTATTGTAGAGTCAGTTTGTGCTTTTCTGTGAAGGGAGTAGTACACAGCGTTGTACGAGATCTTCAGTTTCTTGGCAATTTCCTGAATGGAATAGTCTTCATTTCTCAGAACAAGCATAGACTGACGAGTTTCAGTAGAAAGTTTTGCGCCTGTAATCGAATCCTCAAACGCTGATGCTCCAGATACTCAACTAGTCTAAAGAAAGACAAATGTATTGCTTCTTTAATCAGGACAACAGTTTTCAGCTGTGCTAACATAATTGCAAAAGGGTTTTCTAATGATCAATTAGCCTTTTAAAATGAACTTGGATCAGCTAACACAACGTGGCATTGGAACACAGGAGTGATGGTTGCTGATAATGGGCCTCTGTACGCGTATATAGATATTAAATAAAAAATCAGCCGTTTCCAGCTACGATATTCATTTACAACATTAACAATGTCTACACTGTATTTCTGATCAATTTGATGTTATTTTAATGGACAAAAAAAATAGCTTTTCTTTCAAAAACAAGGGCATTTGTAAGTGACCCCAAACTTTTGAACAGTAGTGTGGATTGTATACCTGTTGATGTGCTGAGCGTGGTGTCACTGAGGGAGGTGGTTACCAAGTAATGGTGCAGTGTTGGTCCTTAAAACTATAATAGCCATCTGTTTTTTAGCAAACAGTTGCATTTCAGTCATGATAATTGTTCATGTGTAGAATCTACACTGTAGATGAGTTAAAGAGACAAGTATTAAATTGCATCATACCATACGACAACGAATTGACAATGAGTTAATTTGACATTCAAACTTCAACTGTCCCTGAAACTGTTGTTCCTGGTCTTCCTGGGCCCAATGTATACTCCCACAAAGTCTGTTTGCCTGCATGGGTAAACACACATACTGATCAATAGAGATGAGTCTGTACTGACCTCCCATCCCTCCCCTTTAATCAATGCTTAATTCATGTTTTACAGACAAGGCAGGAACCATTTTAAATCCTTGAAAAATAAAGTTAGTTAAACCTAAACCAGGAAGTTGAATGGAGATCCAAGGGCAACATGGAAGTGTCTCAAATGTTAAGTATTAGGCTCTGACAAAGTCTTTACGTATTGTCCCTGGACTTTCTGTTCACTCAATATACTAATTCAAATACAAAAGGTTAGGTTCATAGAGAGAGAGAGAGAGAGAGAGAGAGAGAGAGAGAGAGAGAAAGAAAGAAAGAAAGAAAGGGAGGGAGGGAGGGAGAGAGAGGTGTAACTCTATCACCTACCTGAAACCTAATGCAGAGGAGTCCCCTAAGCTGTGCTCTTTTGTACTGTCCTTTACTGAATTACGCTCTTCACATTCAATCAAATAATTGCAGCACCAAACACAATAATGCTAATTACAGTTTAATTCAATTAAACACTGCTTTTCCTTCACAATTGTATTCAATCAGCAACCCATATTAAAGTGTATACATAATGCTGTAATATGATGCCACATCATAATAGATCGTAGAAACTCATATTGCACTAAAGTCTGACTAAGACCTTGGAAGCTGTGCATATATTACACTAAATATGTGTCCTTCATTAGCTGTGAAGGGGCTATATCTAAACCTCATTAATAAGCAAGGCCAAAAACAGGAAGTCCTGGGAGATACTAGCACTGATGCATCAAATTTTGTCGGTTTGTCTATTTGGATGAATTACATGAGCGTAATATGAGCGTAATATACGAGTGGGACAAAATTCCTCCTCTGCGATGTGAGAGACTGATCAACAACTACAGGAAGCATTTGGTTGCAATCATCACAGCTAAAGGTGGAAAACCAGGGGGAAATTACTTTTCACATAGGGGTATTGGGTGTTGCATAACTTTGTTAATTAAATAAATCAAATAAGTATCATTTTTTGTGTGTTATTTATTCACTCAGGTTCCCTTTATCTAATATTAGGTTTTGGTTGAAGATCAGATAACATTCAGTATCAAAAATAAATAAAATAAAAATTAAAAAATAAAATTAAGTAACTAAAGACAGTAGAGATCTGTCTTTCCATCCAAAATGAGGGCCCACTGGGCACAAACTGGTTGAATCAATGTTGTTTCCACGTCATTTCAATTAAATGATGTTGAACCAATGTGGAATAGATGTTGAATTGACATCTGTGCCCAGTGGGGAATGGCGTTTGTTTTGCATTCAGTGACAAGCATGACAAGACATGTAAAAAGGCCCCTCCTAGACATGGGGGTAGTGTCAACTGACCAAGTCTGTGAGCATCAGACCATCATATATTTTTCTATATATTCTCTGTATATTCTATTTGTTTTGTGGTCAGCACCATTTCACCAGGTAAAATTGTGGGCAGTCCCGTGTGGATTGGTTTGGTTTTGAAGTGGATTAAGTGCATTTAAGGATTCGGAACAGCTGACTACACGCTAGCCTCACACATCACGGCCTTTCCGTCTCAACCTTTTAAAAACACAGTGTTCTAGCTAGCCCATAGTGTAAGTTACAGTCTGTCCTTTACTCAAACGCTTTCATGAAAGGCTAGTTTGCCAGCTAGGGTCTTTCTGCTTAAGAACAAATAAATAGTCTGCCATACACATGCTGCCAACCATGCTGGCAAAAAGATGCCTCCACAAGTTGAAATCCATGTGGGTGGATTTAGCAAATTTCAATGTTATTATATGAAATATGAAGAGGAGAATTACATGTTGTGTTGATACAGTTGGACAGTTGGAGAAGGACACAGGAAAAGACTAGTCCATTCCAGTTTCAGTGCTACATCTCAAGTCAGGTTATTTATCTGTACTTTTCTATTTCAGCTTGCTTGGTACAGAGATATAATAGTAGTCAACAAGTCAAAAGCAACACTTTGAAAGTAAAACACTAGAATGCTTTTATTTTCCAGCCTCCAATTGGCAGAGAAAGATTGGGTGCAGAGAGGCAGACATGTTATTAGTTCGATGTGTGGCTTCTTGCTGGACCCTCTGCACAATTTGAAAGGTGTATGTTAACAGAATGAGTCAATATAATTCTGAGTGCACACAACTAGTCACGCAAGCGCCAATGCCCACTGGGAGACACATCTTGTCAAGTCCTCTCCAACAGCTGAGTGCATAGAGTGTATCTTACAAGTGCTCTTTAACAAGAAGATATTGTATATTTCTAATACTTTATGTTACCAAAGACCCATTAATAACTTCTTAAGGCTAGGGGGCAGTATTCGGAAGTTTGGATGACTGATGTGCCCAAAGTAAACTGCCTGTTACTCAGGCCCAGAAGCTAGGATATGCATATAATTGGTAGCATTGGATAGCAAACACTCTGAGGTTTCTAAAACTGTTAAAAATAATGTCTGTGCGTATAATAGAACTGACATGGCAGGCAAAAACCCGAGAAGAATCCATCCGGAAATGTTTTTGTTGTTGAGGTCACCACCAATTCAAATGTTTGTTTATTGGATATTCAAAGGAATTCCTCCCATATTGCAGTTCCTATGGCTTCCACTAGATGTCAATAGTCTTTATGAAACAGTCAGAGGTCACCAAGCGCAACATAGCTTCAGCGTGTAAATCAGCTAGAAAGATGTGTCGCATCGAGTAATTGTCTCTGGCCCCCTCCCAGTTAGGGGGAGTGATGAGCTCTACAGCAGTCTCACAACTTAATCGCTGGTTGAAAACTGTTTTCTGCCCCTCCCAAAAGATAGACTTTGTAGATAATTGTCCCTCTTTCTTGGACTCACCCACAAACAGGACCAAGCCTGGCCTGTTGAGGAGTGATGGACTCCATCCTAGCTGGAGGGGTGCTCTCATCTTATCTACGAACATAGACAGGGCTCTAACTCCCTTAGCTCCACAATGAAATAGGGTGCAGGCCAGGCAGCAGGCTGTTAGCCAGCCTGCCAGCTTAGTGGAGTCTGCCACTAGCACAGTCAGTGTAGTCAGCTCAGCTATCCCCAGTGAGATTGTGTCTGTTCCTCAACCTAGGTTGGGCAAAACTAAACATGGCAGTGTTCGCCTTAGCAATCTCACTAGAATAAAGACCTCCTCCATTCCTGCCATTATTGAAAGAGATCGTGATACCTCACATCTCAAAATAGGGCTACTTAATGTTAGATCCCTCACTTCCAAAGCAGTTCCTGTATAGTCAATGACCTAATCACTGATCATAATCTTGATGTGATTAGCCTGACTGAAACATGGCTTAAGCCTGATGAATTTACTGTGTTAAATGAGGCCTCACCTCCTGGTTACACTAGTGACCATATCCCCCGCGCATCCCGCAAAGGCGGAGGTGTTGCTAACATTTACGATAGCAAATTTCAATTAAAAAAAACGGACTTTTCATCTTTTGAGCTTCTAGTCATAAAATCTATGCAGCCTACTCAATCACTTTTTATAGCTACTGTTTACACGCCTCCTGGGCCATATACAGCGTTCCTCACTGAGTTCCCTGAATTCCTATCGGACCTTGTAGTCATAGCAGATAATATTCACATTTTTGGTGACTTTAATATCCACATGGAAAAGTCCACAGACCCACTCCAAAAGGCTTTCAGAACCATCATCGACTCAGTGGGTTTTGTCCAACATGTCTCCGGACCTACTCACTGCCACAGTCATACTCTGGACCTAGTTTTGTCCCATGGAATAAATGTTGTGGATCTTAATATTTTTACTCATAATCCTGGACTATCGAACCACCATTTTATTACGTTTGCAATCGCAACAAATAATCAGCTCAGACCCCAACCAAGGAGCATCAAAAGTCGTGCTATAAATTCTCAGACATCCCAAAGATTCCTTGATGCCCTTCCAGACTCTCTCTGCCTACCCAAGGATGTCGGATGATAAAAATCAGTTAACCACCTAACTGAGGAACTCAATTTAACCTTGCGCAATACCCTAGATGCAGTTGCACTCCTAAAAACTAAAAACATTTGTCACACGAAACTAGCTCCCTGGTATACAGTAAATACCCGAGCTCTGAAGCAAGCTTCCAGAAAATTGGAACGGAAATGGCGCCACACCAAACTGGAAGTTTAGTTTGGAAAGACAGTACCGTGCAGTATCGAAGAGCCCTCACTGCTGCTCGATCATCCTATTTTTTCAACCTAATTGAGAAAAATAAGAACAAACCAAAATGTATTTTTGATACTGTCGCAAAGCTAACTAAAAAGCAGCATTCCCCAAGAGAGGATGGCTTTCACTTCAGCAGTAATAAATTCATGAACTTCTTTGAGGAAAAGATCATGATCATTAGAAAGCAAATTATGGACTCTTTAAATCTGCGTATTCCTCCAAAGCTCAGTTGTCCTGAGTCTGAAAAACTCTGCCAGGACCTAGGATCAAGGGAGACACTCAAGTGTTTAAGTACTATATCTCTTGACAAAATTATGAAAATAATCATGGCCTCTAAACCTTCAAGCTGTATACTGGGCCCTATTCCAACTAAACTACTGAAAGAGCTGCTTCCTGTGCTAGGCCCTCCTATGTTGAACATAATAAACATCTCTCTCTCCACTGGATGTAAACCAAACTCACTAAAAGTGGCAGTAATAAAGCCTCTCTTGAAAAAGCCAAACCTTGACCCAGAAAATATTTTAAAAACTATCGGCCTATATCGAATCTCCCATTCCTCTCAAAAATGTTAGAATAATCTGTTGCGCAGAAACTCACTGCCTTCCTGAAGACAAACAATGATTACGAAATGCTTCAGTCTGGTTTTAGACCCCATCATAGCACTGAGACTGCACTTGTGAAGGTGGTAAATTACCTTTTAATGGCGTCAGACCGAGGCTCTGCATCTGTCCTCGTACTCCTAGACCTTAGTGCTGCTTTTGATACCATCGACCACCACATTCTTTTGGAGAGATTGGAAACCCAAATTGGTCTACACGGACCATTTCTGGCCTGGTTTAGATCTTATCTGTCAGAAAGATATCAGTTTGTCTCTGTGAATGGTTTGTCCTCTGACAAATCAACTGTAAATGTTGGTGTTCCTTTAAGGTTCCGTTTTAGGACGACTATTGTTTTCACTATATATTTTATCTCTTGGGGATGTCATTCGAAAACATAATGTTAACTTTCACTGCTATGCAGATGACACACAGCTGTACATTTCAATGAAACATGGTGAAGCCCCAAAATTGCCCTCGCTGGAAGCCTGTGTTTCCGACATAAGGAAATGGATGGCTACAAACGTTCTACTTTTAAACTCAGACAAAACAGAGATGCTTGTTCTAGGTCCCAAGAAACAAAGAGATCATCTGTTGAATCTGACAATTCATCTTGATGGTTGTACAGTCGTCTCAAATAAAACTGTGAAGGACCTCGGTGTTACTCTGGACCCTGATATCTCTTTTGACAAACATATCAAGATTGTTTCAAGGACAGCTTTTTTTCCATCTGCGTAACATTGCAAAGATCAGATACTTTCTGTCCAAAATGTATGCAGAAAAATTAATCCATGCTTTTGTTACTTCTAGGTTAGACTACTGCAATGCTCTACTTTCCGGCTACCCGGATAAAGCACTAAATAAACTTCAGTTAGTGCTAAATACTGCTGCTAGAATCCTGACTAGAATCAAAATATTTGATCATATTACTCCAGTGCTAGCCTCCCTACACTGGCTTCCTGTTAAGGCACGGGCTGATTTCAAGGTTTTACTGATAACCTACAAAGCATTACATGGGCTTGCTCCTACCTATCTTTCCGATTTTGTCCTGCCGTACATACCTACACATACGCTACGGTCACAAGACACAGGCCTCCTAATTGTCCCTAGAATTTCTAAGCAAACAGCTGGAGGCAGGGCTTTCTCCTATAGAGCTCAATTTTTATGGAATGGTCTGCCTACCCATGTGAGAGACGCAGACTCGGTCTCAACCTTTAAGTCTTTATTGAAGACTCATCTCTTCAGTAGGTCCTATGATTGAGTGTAGTCTGGCACAGGAGTGTCAAGGTGAACGGAAAGGCACTGGAGCAACGAACTGCCCTTGCTGTCTCTGCCTAGCCGGTTCCCCTCTCTCCACTGGGATTCTCTGCCTCTAACCCTATTTCAGGGGCCAGGTCACTGGCTTACTGGTGCTCTTCCATGCCGTCCCTAGGAGGGGTGCGTCACTTGAGTGGGTTGAGTCACTGACATGGTCTTCCTGTCTGGGTTGGCGCCCCCCCTTGGGTTGTGCCGTGGCAGAGATCTTTGTGGGCTATACTCGGCCTTGTCTCAGGATGGTAAGTTGGTGGTTGAAGACAACCCTCTAGTGGTGTGGGGGCTGTGCTTTGGCA
The DNA here is from genome assembly GCF_013265735.2 of Oncorhynchus mykiss. Classification (NCBI taxonomy): domain Eukaryota; kingdom Metazoa; phylum Chordata; class Actinopteri; order Salmoniformes; family Salmonidae; genus Oncorhynchus; species Oncorhynchus mykiss. The sequence continues at coordinate 35,166,991 of NC_048590.1, read as the reverse complement.
AAGTGGGTGGGGTTACATCCTGCCTGTTTGGCCCTGTCCGGGGGTATCATCGGATGGGGCCACAGTGTCTCCTGACCCCTCCTGTCTCAGCCTCCAGTATTTATGCTGCAGTAGATTATGTGTCGGGGGGCCAGGGTCAGTCTGTTATATCTGGAGAACTTCTCCTGTCTTATCCAGTGTCCTGTGTGAATTTAAGTATGCTCTCTCTAATTCTTTCTTTCTCTCTCTCGGGGGACCTGAGCCCTAGGACCATGGCTCAGGACTACCTTGCATGATGACTCCTTGATTGTCCACCGTCCACGTGGCCGTGCTGCTGCTCCAGTTTCAATTGTTCTGCCTGCGGCTATGCAACTCTGACCTGTTCACCGGACGTGCTACCTGTCCCAGACCTGCTGTTTTCAACTCTTTAGAGACAGCAGGAGCGGTAGAGATACTCAATGATCGGCTATGAAAAGCCAGCTGACATTTACTCCTGAGGTGCTGACCTGTTGCACCCTCAACAACTACTGTGATTATTATTATTTGACCATGCTGGTCATTTATGAACATTTGAACATCTTGGCCATGTTCTGTTATAATCTCCACCCGGCACAGCCAGAAGAGAACTGGCCACCCCTCATAGCCTGGTTCCTCTCTAGGTTTCTTCCTAGGTTTTAGCCTTTCTAGGGAGTTTTTCCTAGCCACTGTGCTTCTACACCTGCATTGCTCGCTGTTTGGGGTTTTAGGCTGGGTTTCTGTACAGCACTTTGAGATATCAGCTGATGTAAGAAGGGCTATATAAATACATTTGATTTGATTTTGATTTGATCTTTAGAAAGGGTTTCAGGCTTGTTTTTTTTTAAATGTGTTAGTAATTGTAGTTTTTCAAGGTGGCTCTCAATTTTGACTGTAGTCATGTGGTGCTTGTGGATGAGGGCACGCACTTTGTTATTTATCTCCGGTATTGAACATACTATATTTCGTCTTAAATTGTATTGTTTATTTACATATTAGGGTAACTGAGGGTGATTGGAAACGTACTCCCTGACAAAGGCCATGCAGCCGAAACGCGTCGGTTTAAAAAAAACTTGGTTTCTATTGAACATGCCATACTAATAAAGGCATTTTAATTAATTATGTGAAGAGTGCCTTGGTCCTCCTTTCTTTTTGATGATTAGAAATGTTGTTTGACTTGTTAGGATTAAGTTTATTGGTAACTTTTGGGATTCCTTTGTATGCATGTTGAACGAGTGGAACGGGTGGATTACTGAGTCAAACGCGCCAACTAAACTGAATTTTTGGGGATATAATGAAGGACCTTATCGAACAAAACGGCCATTTGTTGTGTTGCTGGGACCCTTGGGATAACAAACAGAGGAAGAGGAATTTATTTTATCGCTATTTCTGAATTTTGTGACGCCTCTGCTGGTTTGGAAAATGTTATTAATGCTTTTGTATGAGGGGCACTGTCCTCAGATAATCGCATGGTATGCTTTCGCTGTAAAGCCTTTTTGAAATCTGACAAAACGGTTGGATTAACAAGAAGTTAAGCTTTTAAATGATGTATGACACTTGTATTTTCATGAATGTTTAATATTACGATTTTTGTATTTTGAATTTTGCGCTCTGCAATTTCACTGGATGTTATCGAAGTGGGTTACTAGCGCCCCACCTAGCCCAAAGAGGACCATGGGAATTAGCTGGTAGTACTGTATCACCCCATAAGTGATATTGTTCCAATAAAGACGCACCTTTTATTCGGCCTTCCGAAAAGTTACACATCATAAAAGTAAAATCAACATACACATGAACAGTGTGGTGGCAGCAGCCACTGCGACGGGAGATATTTGTAAAGCTCTGGGTTCCATGGCCATCCCCTTAAACAGTATGATTTACAGTCTTAAATAAAGCAGAAGTGACCTTTCATCAGATTTAGCCAGACAATATTTTGCTTGGGTGTCCAGCATTCATGTGGATTAGCATGACAGATGGGAGAGTTGCTGCAAAATCAATACCTCTGTCAACTCAACAAAGTCTCTCTCCAACAGAGAGGAAAAACAAACAAACAATGGCTGAACTGATTCTGACTGGTGGGCTAAAATAGATGTCTCTCCGAACTGAGTCTGACTGGTGGGCTAAAATACAGTAGATGACTCTCTCTCGTCTCTCGTATCAATCAAAAGTAGTCAGCAGTCTGAAAACAACACTTATTGGTATCAAACTTGGCAGACAGTGTATTGAAACCCGTATGTTTCAAGTTCAACTGCAATATTCTGAATCCCCCAAAAATATATGTAAAAAGGGTGATTTACTTTCTCTGTTAAGCAGAATGCCTGTGCTCTGCTCAGAGCTGTCACTATGAGAAGTACAGTGCTACACCACACAAGCGCTATATTTAACTAATTTCAATGGTTAGAACACCAGACTAGCTTTGCCAGTAGTTGGAGTTGTCAGTCTATGAAATACTGGATATACAGGTACGACACAAGATCTGTATTTGACTTAATTCAATCTGGAAAACACAGACAAGCCAGATTACCTCTGTGTTATTTAGTATTAGCTCAATTGTTGATTTAAAGGTCTGGAACAGACAGAAACACACTGTGGAAGGGATCCGGGGAACTGGACATACAGTGGAGAGAACAAGTATTTGATACACTGCCGATTTTGCAGGTTTTCCTACTTACAAAGCATGTAGAGGTCTGTAATTTTTATCATAGGTACACTTCAACTGTGAGAGACGGAATCTAAAACAAAAATCCAGAAAATCACATTGTATGATTTTTAAGTAATTAATTAGCATTTTATTGCATGACATAAGTATTTGATACTTTTATTGCAGTGCCTTAGACCGCTGCGCAACTCAGGAGCCCAAATAGGGCTAGCACGGTGTGGTGTTTAACCAGACAGAATCCAGAGGGAATGCAGACGTTTGGAAATGTCAAGTTGCTGACATCAATAACAACGCAACGCACAGATTCGCCTGAACCTTATGCAACAGAGACATGATGCCATTTTCAGTCATGGTTTTCTGGAGCAATCTCCTACGCAGACTGTTTAGGCATTTAGACACAAAGGTGTATTATAGAGCACTGAGACAACAGTAGGAACCTGCAACCCTCACTGTGATGGATTGGGTGTCCTTAACCTGTCTGTCTGACAATGAGACCCAATCTGAGTCTCACTTTGTTCCACTGATTGTTTTTCCCTACAAATTGACTCCTTTACAAGTACAGTATGGCACTCTCGGGATTGTGACGGGTTTTCTCAGAAAATCTACCTAACAGGTATTGATGACACTGTGTATACTCTAAACACCACAAACAATTACTCATTATGCACCTGTGTTACTGTCGTTATTTCCATAATCATTAGTGCTACTTTGGGGCATTAAACATGGGCCTTTATTACTAAACTGATCAGCAACAAAAGAGTGATCAAATTAAGATCCTACATCTGTACTACAACATGGCATCATTCCAACCAGGACTTTAACCATAGGTTTACCACATGGTGGCGGTATGAACGTTTTGACAGAAAGCTCTGCTGTCTCCTCTGCCCCTGAGAAGGTAATTATCATCCTACAGAAGCTCCTACGCATCCATTTGACTTCGATTCACATGAAAGCCAGGTGAGACGGAAGGGACAGACTACTGAAGATTTGGTGAGGCCTGTGTGACCCAGATACAAAGGAACTCAGACAGTAATGTTCTTTCAGGACTTCATCAGAAAACATCACAGTGATCTCTACTGAGAACCAGGACACAAATGTTGAGATGCACACATACAGTTGAAGTTGGAAGTTTACATACACCATAGCCAAATACATTTAAACTCAGTTTTTCACAATTCCTGACATGTAATCCTAGTAACAATTCCCTGTCTTAGGTCAGTTAGGATCACCACTTTTTATTTTAAGAATGTGAAATGTCAGAATAATAGTAGAGAGAATGATTTATTTCAGCTTTCATTTCTTTCATCACATTCCCAGTGGGTCAGAACACTCAATTAGTATTACATAGAACACTCAATTACATACACTCAATTAGTATTTCGTAGCATTGCCTTTAAATTGTTTAACTTGGGTCAAACATTTCGGGTAGCCTTCCACAAGCTTCCCACAATAAGTTGGGTGAATTTTGGCCCATTTCTCCTGACAGAGCTTGTGTAACTGAGTCAGGTTTGTAGGCCTCCTTGCTTGCACACGCTTTTTCAGTTCTGCCCACAAATTTTCTAAGGGATTGAGGTCAGGGCTTTGTGATGGCCACTCCAATACCTTGACTTTGTTGTCCTTAAGCAATTTTGCCACAACTTTGAAAGTATACTTGGGGTCATTGTCCATTTGGAATACCCATTTGTGACCAAGCTTTAACTTTCTGACTGATGTCTTGAGATGTTGCTTCAATATATCCACATAATTCTCATTCCTCATGATGCCCTCTATTTTGTGAAGTGCACCAGTCCCTCCTGCAGCAACGCACCCCACAACATGATGCTGCCACCCCCGTGCTTCACGGTTGGGATGGTGTTCTTTGGCTTGCAAGCCTCCCCCTTTTTCCTTCAGGTTATGTTGATATAGGAACCAATCCATCCTGATCAGCAAGGGTAATAATCTAGACTTGGACCTTGATGCTATCCAACAGCCTGTTTATTGGCACATTCTCTCCCTGTATTGATATCAGGGAAGAAAGAGCTGATTTAAAACTAATTGCTCCTACTTCTATTCCATTTCACAGCCTGAATCTTTCCTCTAAGTTCTCCCCCCCTAGGACTGGCAGATAAAATAGAGCATGTTGATGGTGATGGGAACCGGATTTGATGTTGCCCTTGATATACTAAACAGTTCTTTGTGCTTAGCATAATTGGGCCGCTTGGTTCTCAAACCAAACTTTGGAATTCCCTCCGTACAGGGGTAAAAGTGAAGCTCTTTTTACTCCATTCTACCATGCATTGGCGTTATGATATATATATATATATATATATATATATATATATATATATAGAGGGAGAGAGAGATATAGAGAGGGAGAGAGAGAGGTTTCCATAGCCAGGTGACAGGTCTCAAATTTGAGAGGACTTAAACACTTGGGAATGATAGATTTCCATTAAGCATTTCTATTTGTATTTATTATGGATCCCCCTTAACTGCTGCCAAAGCAGCAGCTACTCTTCCTGGGGTCCAGCAAAATTAAGGCAGTTTATACAATTTAAAAATATTACAATATTTTCACAACACACTGTGTGCCCTCAGGCCCCTACTCCACCACTACCACATATCTACAGTACTAAATCAATGTGTATGCATAGTGTGTGTGTGTATGTGTGTGTGTGTGTGTGTGTGTGTGTGTGTGTGTGTGTGTGTGTGTGTGTGTGTGTGTGTGTGTGTGTGTGTGTGTGTGTGTGTGTGTGTGTGTGTGTGTGTGTGAGACAATGTTTGTGTTGCTTCACAGTCCCCGCTGTTCCATAAGGTATTGTTTTATCTGTTTTTTAAATCAAATTTTACAGAATTCAGGTGATTGAGATCTGGAGAGTGAGCTGCATTCAGGGGATCTATGTGTTTGAGAGTGTGAGCTGGAAAGTGGGCTGGAAAGTGAGCTGCGTTCAGGGGATCTATGTGTTTCAGAGTGTGAGCTGGAAAGTGGGCTGGAAAGTGAGCTGCATTCAGGGGATCTATGTGTTTGAGAGTGTGGGCTGGAAAGTGGGCTGGAAAGTGAGCTGCGTTCAGGGAATCTACGTGTTTGAGAGTGTGAGCTGGAAGCAGACGTTACCCCATAGTCTGTTCTGGACATGGGGACTGTGAAGAGACCTCATGGCATGTCTTGTTGGGTATGCATGGGTGTCCGAGCTGTGTGCCAGTAGTTTAGACAGACAGCTTGGTGCATTCAACATTCAATACCTCTCAGAAATAAAAGTAGTGATGAAGTCAATCTCTCCTCCACTTTCAGCCAGGAGAGATTGACATGCATGTTATTAATATTAGCTCTCTGTGTACATCCAAGGGCCAGCCATGCTGCGCTGTTCTGAACCGTGAGGTATTGAAAAATATATTTGAGGGAAAATGCTTTTTGAATCCTGGAAAAATTATCCTCCTAAATCTAAACCCAACAATTGCCAAGGGTATGGCTGCTATAATTTGGCGACCGGAACAAATTAAATTGAAATATGAGTTATAGATCTGTCATTCTCATTGAAAGCAAGTCTAAGAAGCGGTAGATCTTTTCTATGTGCACTATTTCTATGCTTCCCGTTAAGTTTAGTTTTTGCGTCTTTTACATTCGGTTTTGTACACCAGCTTCAAACAGCTAAAAACATACAATATTTCTGGTTATGGAAAATACATTTCACAGAGGTTTAGATAGTACAATGATTCTCTACACAATGACTGCTTGTTGTCACATAAACAGAAATTAGGAGTACTATTAGAATTTTAGCATCCAGAAAATGGTGGATGCTTTTCTGCATATTGCACCGTTAAGAAAAATATACAGATGTCAGACCTTAACATTTTTTCTCCTTTCCTTTTTCCATTATGATGCAAAAATACAGCCTACGCTTCTTCTAAATTATATAATTTCTAGACAGACAGACAGACACTATTTCCCAGGATGGGAGATCTCAAATAGCTAGTGGTAAAATCTGCCAGCTGAGAGAATGATACTTTGAAAAGGACATACATCACAACATGACAATCTTGGATGAACATTAGAAGGTACTGTGTTATTTGATATTTACCCTAGAGAGTCTTAGGAGGCTTACTGAGCCAATACTGAAGAAACCCATGCCACATATATTTAGATCCATCCCACAGATAGCAATGCAGCTGTGGATATTAAATGGAGAGAGAGGAGATATGGAATGAGGTACACATCAAAAATATTCAGACCATGTTACAGTAAAACACTTGGAATGAATCTTGTATTCTTCCATTCCATTCTCCCAGTGGAGCCTCGAAACGGAACCTCATAGAAATGGAAATGCAAAACTATGACAACCAACCATGGCATTCTGTATGAATCATGTGAATCATATACATTCATATATATTTATGGCAGCCTAAATGTGCCAGATAGATTGCGCCAGTTTGGCACAACATTCATCTAAATTACTGGCAGCGTAAAGGAGCCAGTGATATTGTGCAGGTCTGGCACAGCAGCTCAATAGCTTTCCCTGTCTGATACTGTATAAATGACCTGTGGTAATGTAATGAGTGTCAAGGACTTAAGTTCAGTGAAAGGGGGAACCAGAAAGGGGGACCTCGAAATTAGAAATCACTGGACTGCAGCCAATCTTATCACAAATCTATTTAGACTCCCATTGCTCTGAGCAGAGTAGGACAACACTGTTGCTCCGTTAGGACCGAATTTGAATAGCATCTATTAAAGGAGCAGTTTCTCAGACTGGTTTGCCAGATTGGGTTGGTGCTTGTCTTTAAAAGTGAGAGAGACAGAAAGAAAGAAAGAAAGAAAGAAAGAAAGAAAGAAAGAAAGAAAGAAAGAAAGAAAGAAAGAAAGAAAGAAAGAAAGAAAGAAAGAAAGAGAAATAGAGAGAGGAAAGAGAGAGAGAGCACTCCATATCAAAAATGCTGAAATTTCACTCAAATGCATAACAGCAGGAGAATGTCCCCAGCCTCAGACAATGATAACAGAATAATGCATTATGCAATGAAACCAATGGTCAAATAAAACTGTAAGAAACCCAGTGGTCGTGCCTTTGATTTTCGTTAAATCATAGGATAAACCAAACTGATGTCACATCTCCGATTGAAACCAGTCACAATAATCATGTTACTACTATAACACCATGCAACAGACGGTATGCCCTTGTCAAATCATATTGAAATGGTTTGACATACACTAGTTGTTATTCATGTGAATTATTCATGTGACTCTCTTGGTGCTGATGTCATTACAACAGGATGTTGCCATGTGCAGCCTCAGGGGAGTATGATACCTATTGGGATTGTTTTCTTCTTCACTGTAACACTTTCTAATTACATTTCAGGCATGGAGATGAGAAACCTACAATATGTGAATATCCTGCTATAGTGTTAATAACATGTGTATTAGGCTCTCTGGATGGTGTGGAGTATATGGCAACACAACAAGGAGAATGTAGATGAGAACATAGAAAGAGGCTTTTCCTCTTCTCCAGGTGATAGAATGAAACGCAGCAACAGAAATCTCTGAGGCGTCATGCGACTCCAAATAAGTGACGCTTTTGTTTCAAATGAAAAAGCAATGCTGAGATGCTGACTAATGAGCGATGGGTGGGTTGTTCTCCGTTTGTCTGAAATGAGCCTGACTTCCCCTCAGCTAAATGGTGTTCAGCATTACCAAGCAGGTCCCAGCCAGCACTGAGATGTTTGCTTTGATGGTGCCAGGACCAGCTGATTAAAACAGAGAGCAGGTTGGTAATTGCTGAAATTAGTGAGAGTGAAGCCTCATGCAGTGCAGCAGTCCAAATCCCCCCCCCCCCAAATCCCCCCCCCCCGCCCGCATTGTCCCTGCCCTTTGCTCCCAGTTGATTTATCCTTCAAACTGTCCACTGTGGGGTCAGATGAAAGTTGGTCCGATGTTGAGCTTTGGTGGGAAGACGGAGTCATTTTCATTTGCATTGCTTTGACAGCATTGTTAACCATCCTTCCCTATCACAGCTATTTTACAGTGGAAGCTACTGTACGGTACACTCTGTCCCCCTTACATCATCTCTCTAACAAAGGTGTCATTATTAGCACATGTCAAAGGAGAGATAAAATGGAAATATAATTGAATTTGGGCCAGACTCCTGTGAGGATTATGATTATTTGCAAAGCCATTATGTAGCAGAGAAGAAATAGTACTGTTATATAGCACAAAGTATTTGCTCTCTAGTTCCACTTGTTAGATGTTCCAATCTGATTAGATCCAAATGAGCAAAAGACTGAATGTACCAAAAGGATCTGAAAAAAGATTCAGCTGCTTGATCATCAAATATATATTTTTTAAATTGCTGCTCTACAAAAATGAAACATTCCCTAGAAAATATCAACTAGATCCACAGTAAACACATTATTTAACCTCACAGACTGTTTACAGCAACAAGCTGAGAAATTAGACACGGTCAACATTTCTGGTACATTACCTAGAGGACGCAGGCTCCACACCAAATTCAACCCCCTGAGGTGTATTCACTAAACGGGAGAAACATCAACAATGTTTTAAAGATTATTATTATTACACAGTTTAGGTAACGGGCTGTGAATTAGTAACTTGGTTGACATTAAGCTCTCATGGCCAGCTGGGATTACTTCATGGTTGATTCATGACATTAATATTCTTATTGGGAAAAAACAGCAGATATATCTGCCTCATCATGATTATGTATCTGTACTAGGCACATATTTTATGTTGTGGGATTAGATATACATTATTGAGATTTCTACTCTCCTTTCCTGTTTAACTGAGCTGTTGATAGGCCATTGCTGAAACACAGTGTCAAGGTCAATATGCTAACAGCACCGGCGTGAACTATGAACTATTGAGAATGGTGCTGAAGGTCAGGTGGGACAATGGGTTGGAAGTAGGTTTTAGCCAATAAGGTTTTCGCATGTTCATTGTTGACAATTAACTTTCTCTGTTTAAGCAAGATTCCATTGGAATTTCAGTTATTTAGATTTTTTGGGGAGTTGGGGGACTCATTCAAAATGTATTCTCTTCTATTTTCATTGACAGTAGATGCAGGTACATCTATTGTATAAATAGCTATAATATCCATACTCCAAATAGAAAATGTGCTGCAATGGCACAGTGCCTAGTCATGAGCAGAGATGCTGGACTTAAATGACCATACATCACAGTCTAGGTAAATGCCACTGGCTGAGCAATATTCATACTACAAAGGTCAAGAGGGATAAAAGGGAAACTGTAGGTGATGCTAGAAGTTGCAGAGCACAACCAATTACTTTCCTGAGATGGTCTTCAACACTTTCAAGACTAGACAGAGCAATAGCTTTCACAAAAGCCCCAAACCCCTTTTAGAAGGTGGGAATAGGTCCAGGTATAGGACAAACCTACCACAGCAGAGGCCTTCTGTATTACAAGTTAACTTTCATAGACAAGAGTCCATTTGAACGGAATGAATGAAAACGTACGGGGGAGCATTTTTCAGAAAGCAATTTCCTCTCGGTTGTTTATAGAGAGTTTCTGTGGGACATATTCAACACAATATTGTCTGATAAAACATCTATTTAAAAATAACCTACTTCCTTCCTATCCCCAGTTCTGGAGAACAAAGGCAGCAACAGGTGACAATCAGTGGAACTGGTATCAATACCAGCAGCACAACGAATAACGATACTGCACCATATTTATGTTAAGTAGCACATTGTAGAACACTGTGGGACATACTATAAGAGAGTGCATTCAGCTTGGTTACAAAACATGTTTGACTGCTCCTCATTCATTTGTCAGTGTTATGGACTGTACTGTAATGTACTGTACTGTTATGGACTGTACTGTAATGTACTGTACTGTAAATTGGCCCTTGGATCATCACATTGTCGTCAGTCACTCATGTAAAGTAGACATTGTATAATCTGTGTTAATACTGAAGATGAACATTTACTACATAGTAATAGGCAATCTGCTCTCCTGGAAGCCTGATCCTAACTGCAGATGTCAAGTCTTTATATCTTTACCTGTTGTAGTCGCTCTTTGTCTCCAGAAACACTTCTACTAATAAAATGCCCCCATGTTTCTATCCATCGCTCATGCTTTCCAGGCCTGCCACTAATGGTGACTACTCACTCTGAACAAAACTGGCTCCATTTGAAAGCTGTCCTTTAGTATACGAAATTGACCGGCTGTAGGTAGCTGAGAGCAAGTAACCTCGTAGAGCAGCGGAACCAAGTGCAGACTACCAATTTTTTCATTTACCAGCATTGTAGAAAAGAAAGGGGCTGACTAGGAGTCACTATTAAATATCTATATTCCCTGATACAAGTGAAGCTCCCAGATCTCACTCGATGTTGCGATGAATTATTTGTTGCAACATCGAGGTGTGTTCCTGCATGTTTTACAGATCGCACCAGCAACAACAACTATAGCTACATCCTTTGAATGCTGTATCTACCCAGTGTATATGACCATGTATGGTAATGCTGGATGTGCTACTGTGTGATGGGGAGGTCAATGCTTCATTAACAAATGATGAGCTAAGCTGTGACTCAGAGTTGAGTATAGTGGACGACACATTAACAAACAAAAAAATGGTGAACCCCAGTTTATATGAGTAAACAGCATGTCTTTCAACAGGTCCATCAATAAACATACCCGTACAAGGGAACAAGGAAAATAAAGATAGATTTAGCATCTTAACTGAATATATTGATTTACAGCCTTAACATAGTCATTCATAGTCTTCCCTTGGTCATGAGCTTTACTGTATGTACTCATGGACCTGTTATCATTGATTTAGAGAATCTAAAGATTTCTGAACTTACACATTGTCAGTGAGACACTGTGCTACCTTTGAAATAGTTTCAAATATGTATACACAGGTAAAAAATAAATGTGTAATTCTGTTTTTATTGAAGACCCAATGGGATCTCTGAGTGAATGTAGAATGGCATTGAGTTAAATTGTCAGAGGCAGCTGTATTTAAAGATGTTTGACATTAGGCCTCTAATTCACAATAAAGTGTCAGTGGGCCAGATAGACAGACCATGGCACAAGATAGGAGACACGTGCCATGCCCACTTCAGGAGATGCAGTATTTAAGCCAATGGTTAAATGGATCCTTGACTGGGATAAAATGTTGTAGCTCAAATAGACATCATAGCATCGGGTGTTACATATTCTGTCACCTGCAGTCAACCACTGCCGTTGGTATGAGAGGCAGATCTGTAAGGGGACAGTGAAGAGGAACTGTTCTAGCATAGCTACTGTTTCAGTTGTTCAGGTCAACCAACAATCCCTACACATACAGTCACAACTGCTTAAAGTACAGTACGTGGTGGCCATTTTCAAGCACTAGGCTAACCCATGTTAGTCAAATCAGATTAGCAACTGTTTTGCACTGATTACACAATAATGTAATGAATGTTTAATAACGGCTCAAAAAAGGGATCATGGTGCAAATGGGATTGTGTGGGCTTTTTCAGACGGCAGCAACTCTGAAAGGCATCAACCTAAAGCTTGCTGTTGAACACTAATGCTTAATCTTAATGACAAGCCTTCATTAAATATGAATACAAGGCACCTATGCTTTGGGAATAATAGGTCCTGCGCATAATTAGTTTAACTGTGGTGGGGCCCTATCATAACCAGACACTCAGAGACAAGCTTTAACGGCTACTGTAAAGCAGTGGTTCTCAACTGGTTTTGCCTCGGGACTCAAATTGAACCAGGTGTTTGTCTCAGTCGCGACCCAATATACGCACTGCGAAAACTAATCGCCAAAATACAATCTGAAAAACAATGCTATATTGATAGTAAATGTAGTAATTATAGGACAAGGGCACAACATTCCTACCACTTTCATTGTCAATAATATCATTTTGCCCACATTTTGGCCATACATTTTGCCCATACTTTGTAAGTTTTCTACCTGGTTTAATATGTTCAAGTTCTGACTGGATAATTTTTCCATTGTGTATTTATTTATTTAAACATGTATTACTCAGACACCCACACTGGTAGGAAATGAACAATGTAAGGTAATAGACTTTGCTTCTTGGAAATGTTTTCCCCATTCCCAGTGTGTGGGAGAGGGCAGGGGAAAGCGCACTCATCAGTCATATCAGACCTCCTGTAGGGCCAAAGAGGGCAGTGATTGGTTGGTAATTAAACTATCTGGTAAATGAAACACTGATTGAATTAGCAGAGTGATCCCTTCACTGCCTCAAGTTCTTGTTTATTAATTTAATAGTGCAGAAACGCTGGAGAATTTTGTAGAATTAATTCACAAGGTGTGTTTTTCTAATTCAGGCGTGCAGTAAATATTGATAATTGAATATATCTGTCCCATGTATTTTTCCCAAGGCTTGGAATTAATGAATGTATGGGAAAACTACCTTCATAACCTCATAAAAATGTACCTTAGCCTTTTATTACTTGTTATTGGTTACTGCACAGTATTATACAGAGCCATGATCGCATTGAACTCCCGACCAATTATTCAAGCAAACAGCAAAATTACCTTTAAAAAACGTATTAAACAACATCTCCTGGAACAGCGAGGACTGTGAGGGGACACACACACAAACACAAGCACACACAGACACACTTTAACACACACATTTTGTAGTTGTATTATTTGTATATCATTGTATTTAAAATGTGTGTGACTGTCCTTGTCTATCAGTTTATCAGTGTTTTTGTCACGCCCTGATCTGTTTCACCTGTCTTTGTGATTGTCTCCAACCCCCTCCAGGTGTCACCCATATTTCCCATTATCCCCTGTGTATTTATACTGGTGTTCTCTGTTTGTCTGTTGCCAGTTCGTCTTGTTTGTTCAAGTCAACCAGAGGTTTGTGTCTGAGCTCCTGCTTTTTCCAGACTCTCTTTTCTCCGCCTTCCTGGTTTTAACCCCCGCCTGTCCTGACTCCGAGCACGCCTGCCTGACCACTCTGCCTGCCAGACCCTGAGCCTGCCTGCCTGACCCTGAGCCTGCCGCCCAGTACCTTTGCCGCTACTCTGGATTATCGACCCCTGCCTACCTTGACCTGTTGTTGCAATAAACATTGTTACTTCAACACAGTCTGCACTTGGGTCTTACCTGAAACTTGATAGTTTTATTACTTTGTGTTTTTTGTGGACCCCAGAAAGAGTAGCTGATGCTTCTGCAAAAGCTAATGGGGATCCAAATAAATAAAGAAAACAAATAAATATTAAGTGTGGTCAGAATATATACTACACATTGAACACTAGAGAAGGTGCTATATATCTAGAGAGAGAGCGCAACAGTTCAGTCAAGCTATAGCAGTTATCTACGTCTGTAATACAAATAGCCCTACGACAATCACAAGCTTAATTATGACTACAAAAATTCATGTCACATTACACAAACCTAACATTAGTAACTTGTGAGAGGGTGAGTGAATAAAAATAATAATAATAAGAGAGAGGGCTTCCTACTGGGCACAGATAATTCAACATATATTCCACATGGTTCAACGTAATTTCATTGAAATGACGTGGAAACAATGTTGATTCAACCAGTGTGTGCCCAGTGGGTTGCTATCTCTATCTACGAAAGCTGTGGTTGAGTCATTTTTCTGGCTTCTAAGGAGCGATACTGAATAATATTTGGACGATGTCGTCTCCAGTGAACCTCCCACCATCTGTAGAAAGAGGTGCGTATGGGCAGTAAGATGTTCTGTTAATCTAGCTTTCAGAGACGGACACGTTTACAATACAATATGTCAAATGTAGTATTCAAATGGAAGGCAAATCTATGCAGCAGCATTGTTAATGCATTTCAATAAAACCACAACTGTTAACCACCTGCCACACCTACACTTCTGCATGGACCTGGTCTTTTGTGTCACAATTCAACTGAATAAACCTGTGACTACATTTTAATGGTTGCTGTTAAAGTAACCTGTACTCTATTTTCACTCTGTTTTCTAACACAGCTGATAGCTCTCTCAGAGAAAAGTTCACTCGCTGAGGTTGCCCCGGCTACAGTGTACCGGTGTCTGTATCACAGAATGGATGAAATGGCTTGAATAGCGCTACACTGCCAGCTAATAACTTGACAAGCGTTAGTGCAGAATACATTTGTGTAATTAACTTGTGCTGAAACACAGTTGCCTAATTGATCAACACCCTGATACCTGGGCGTTGGGTTCCACAGGAGTTAAGCAATGCTTTCAGAGCCCCACAGAGGAGGGGTGGAGGGAGAGTCCCGAGCGGAGGGCAGGCTGGGCTCTGGCTCCCTAGCTCCCTGGCTCTGTTTTCTAGGCACAGTGCCATCCATCCACAAACTAACTCACAGAGCACCTGGCCCCTGCCTGCTGCCTTTATCCTCCCTCGGCCCTCAGCCTCCGAACGGTGACCTTGTCTGCCTGGAGGAATATGTTCATCCCCCTGAGCAGCAATATAGCAATACACATCCCTGGCTCCCTAGCTATACAGAGACACGCAGATCAAATCCGCTCCCCAGTTCATCCTCACCTTTATTTCAAGGCCAAGACAAACGAGCGTTGTCACTAGCTACCGTACAGCAACGTCAAACTCTGGGAATAAGGACATTATCTTCCTGAGAAATACTGACTGGCACAAAATCCACAATGATCTCTCAGAGCATCCCCAGCAGTGAACCAAAATAATGTTTTCATTTCTCAATTGATCAGTTGCATAACTAATACCTTACCTGGTAGCTAAAACCACAGACAAATGAAACCTGTACAGGTACAATACACTCTTAGAAAAAAGGGTTCCAAAAGTGTTCTTAGGATAACCCTTTGGGGTTCCATGTAGAACCCTCTGTGGAAAGCGTTCTACATGGAACCCAAAATGGTTATACTTGGAACTAAAATGGTTCTACCTGGAACCAAAAAGGGTTCTTCAAAGGGTTCTCCTATGAGGAAAGCCAAACAACGCTTTTAGGTTCAAGATAGCATCTTTTTTTCTAAGAGTTTAGGTACTGTTCTTACGAAAGGTTCTTTAGATAAAGCCTAGTGCAAAGGCAAGAAAACAATTACCAGTACTTTAAAAAGTATTGTTTTAATTGCCTGCATTACTCTACAGGCAAGCACAAACAATCCACAGTTTGTGTCGGGTTGGTTTTCAATCTTACCTCAGTTCTAGCCAGTGCTTGACTTGGGCAGGGGCTCACATCAAATGTTCTACTGCTTGAGCTCCTGTTCCTATTATAGAATATTAGCTCAAAAGTATTGTGGAGCTCCTGCACATAAATATAAACATTACCGGCACCCAAAATGAGTACCGGCACCTATTTCCTTCCAAGTCAAGTACTGGTTCTAGCAGGAAATACATTAAAAAGATGTTCTCTTGGTTGACAGACTGAGCTGAAGTATCCAGTAATGTAGCCCTAAAAACTCATCCCTCCTGAAGTACATTATTAATTATAGAGATGTATTGATCATTTGGTGTTCTATTAGGGCAACAGGGAGTAAAGAGATTTCCTGTGTCCCGGAAACTCACTCCTATGAACATTTTATTATTCCAATTACTAGATTGTCTTCCTATTGAATTTGATCTTAAAAATTCACTGAGTATACCAAACATTAGGAACACCTTCCTAATATTGAGTTGCATCCCCCTTTTTGCCCTCAGAACAGCCACAATTCGTCGGGGCATGGACTCTACAAGGTGTTGAAAGCGTTCCACAGGGATAATGACCCATATTGACTCCAATGCTTCCCACAGTTGTGTCAAGTTAGCTGGATGTCCTTTGGGTGGTGGACCAATCTTGATACACACAGGAAACTGTTGAGTGAAAAACTCAGCAGCATTGCAGTTCTTGACACAAACCTGCACAAAACTACCATACCCCATTCAAAGGCATTTAAATGTTTTGTCTTGCCCATTCACCCTCTGAATGGCACACATACACAATTGTCTCAAGGCTTAAAAATCATTCTTTAACTGGTCTCCTCCCCTTTCTCTACACTGATTGAAGTGGATTTAACAAGTGACATCAATAAGGCATCATAGCTTTCACCTGGATTCACCTGGTCAGTCTATGTCATGGAAAGAGCAGCTTTTCTTAATGTTTTGTATACTCAGTGTAGGTATGTTTGTTTCCCAAATCAATGTGGTTCCACTGCCTCCTCCATTCTGCAGCCTGAGAGTCTGTCACGCTGGTATAAAGGATTTGAAGACAGGCGCAGGAATACTTCATCTGGGTTTTTAATACACCCAAAACAAGCATGTATACAAAATACAGGGATGTACCCAAACAAAAGAGCGAGGGTAAACCTCGTAGAACGACACGGGACGAGACCCGTAATACTATCAAGGCACAAGGCGAGACCCAGATGCAGACACAGGAGGCAGATCGTTAGAGTCTTACAATGTTTATTAATCCAAAGGGGTAGACAAGAGAATGGTCGTGGACAGGTCAAAGGTCAAAACCTGATCAGAGTCCAGGCAGACAGGCTCGTGGTCAAGGCAGGCAGAATGGTCAGGAAGGCGGGTACAGAGTCCAGAAACAGGCGAGGGTCAAAATCGGGAGGATTAGAAAAAGGAGAATAGCGAAAGGCGTACGGGAAAAACACTCTTGTTGACTTGACTAAACGTTCAAGACGAACTGGCACAGAGAGACAGGAAACACAAATAAGCGACACCTGGAGAGGGTGGAGACAATCACAGGAACAGGTGAAACAGATCGGGGCGTGACAAATACACAATGCCAAAACATGCATAGGTACTCGCAAGACCAACGGACATGGGAACAATAATCAACAGCCCAATGGGGAAACAAAGGGCACATTCATACAAACACAATCAGTGAGGAATTGGAACCAGGTGTGCGTAATGACACAGTTCAGTACAGCCTAGAAGGCGGGTGACGTCGACCTCCAGAGCTGGTGAACAGAATGAGCAGCAGTACCGGGGGGATCCGTGACAGAGTCACGTACTCTACATGTGCATCTCTGCATGTTCAGAGAACGGTCTGGAGATGGTCTCTCTCTCCATCTCCCTCTGTCATTCTCTTTCTTTCTTTCTTTCTCTCTCTCCTCTGCCTCTCTCTTTTGCTCTCTTTCTCATTTCTCTGTGCCTCTCCTTTCCGCTCTCTATCTGCCTCTCTCTCCACCACCACCCCCCTCTCTCCCTGTTCCTCTCTCTCTGCTTCTCTTCTCTCTCTATCTCTCTCATGCCCAACAAAGAGCACATTTGCAGACTCTCCCCCACACTCGTCTGAATCCTCTCTGCTTCCTCCCAGCTATTCTTCCCACGGTAGCGACTCACATTACACCATTCTTCACTTTAATGCACTTTAATAGCATTAATATCTCCTTTTGCTCCTTGAGCTGCAATAAACACCCCTTACATCTTAAGAAAGCTGCTTAAAAGCAATTGACAAGGGTAGTCTACCACAACAGATAGGGGGAGTGGGAAGACAACCATAATGATTCAGCTGTTTTAATGCATTATCGTTCTCTCCCTGCATGGAGCACTCTGTAAACAGGCACTATAATATGTAGAAAAACAACACGAGTCACATGTCACCTTCTATGCCCTCCCAAGTTTCACCAGAAGTGACAGTGAAGGTCGGGTCGGTCTAAAATGACAGCGGGCTCTAGCATAAAGATAAGGCTCTACTATAAAACATCCAAACCAACGAGTGTGGGTGCCTCTGGTTTTGGAGGAGGAAAGAGAATCCTCCCTCTGCATTATTCAATGGATCTCCTCCTCTAAATAACAGCGGCTGCGGATTGTTTGACATCCCAAATGAATAATTAAGGGATGACCTTTTGTTCCCATTAGAGGTGATGGACCAATATCACATTCATCCACTTCCTGTTTGAGACTCAGGCTGCCATCAAATAGCACTCTATTCCCTTTATAGTGCACTTTTTTGACAAGGGCTTTGCATCCCAATGTTGCACTTTATATACATCACAGAAGACTGAAATATAACAAAACATTTGACATGGAAACACCAGATTTCTGGTGTAAAAATTATAATAATGTTTATTAATTATGAAAAATATTAATAACATTCCACCCATGAGGCCACTAGAGGGCGCTTTGGTAATTCGACTGCAAGAACTACCCAGTAAACTCAACTGGTGTCTCTGATTCTCCAGCTCCAAACCAGTCGACAAGGCCATGGGTGTTGCCTGGTGATGTTGCGCTGTATGGAGTGCGAAGATTCTTGGCATTGAAAGAGGCTCAGTGTTCAAGCGAACACATATTTACAACCGGGTGAGGAATAATTCATTGTAATCAGAGTGCAGATCATGCTCTTATTCCTTCACGGAACAGATGTGTCGGAATGAAAAGAGCAGGCTTCTTTTCTCTCTCTCTCCCACCCTGCTCTCTAGCGGCCTGCCAAATGGAAACGGCGAAGGAAGGTTAGCTCTTTGAAGCCACTGTGTGTTTGTAGTCATGCGCTCCTGCTCCACATTGGGATCTCAGCTGGTTCTTCTTTAAAAAGAGAGAGATCTTGTAATGTCGCACAAGCCACTGCCTACGCACTAAATCACTGTCCTTAATCAAAATCAAAAGTGATCCAAACCCCCCTCCCCCAGTCCAGGGTCACCTAGCTACACAGTACCATGGGTTCAATACATCCCATTGGTAGTAACTGATAGGATCTACTGTATATTATATTAAATCCTATAGTAACAAAAACTGCAGATTCAGCTTGGAAAGCAAAAGGGAAAGTAAGTGAATTACAGAAAAATGTAATGATTTCACATACATTTTTTATGTGAAATCATGTGAAAACATATGGTTTTGGAAAACCTCACATGTGATCACATGGTAACACGTGTAGTTTCATGTTATCACATGTTGCTTTACATGATATCACGTTATCACATTAACTTCACATAAGATCACACATGGGAAAAAAATTGAACACTTCACTTGTTCACAAGTGAAATTCATATATTTTTTCCATAAGGGACTAACAGGTGTGAGGAGTAATTGCTCTGACAAACACACACACATGCCCACACACGCACACAGTCTCTCTTTCTATAACACCCACAAGCAGGGTGGATGGGCCTTGGATATCCATAGATCGGCACGTTTTTTCACAGGACCTCCACCAGGCAGGGTAGCCTAGTGGTTAGAGCGTTGGACTAGTAACCAGAAGGTTGTAAGTTCTAACCCCTGAGCTGCCAAGATACAAATCTGTCATTCTGCCCCTGAACAAGCAGTTAACCCACTGTTCCTAGGCTGTCATTGAAAATAAGAATTTGTTCTTAACTGACTTGCCTAGTTAAATGAAGGTAAAATAAATGATTTGTGCGTTCACCATTTTTTTATGGGTGTTATAGTAAAGCCCATAGGCAGCTCCTGAGTTTCAAGTTTGGGGATGCTTGCAATTTATCCTACCATTTCTATCCATCTTCGTGACAGTTATGGTCCTTTTTATATGCGCATTTTCAAGGAACAGTTTCACTTCAATAATAACGTTCCAGTTTTTCAAAATCATTTTCACTCGGTTAATCATAAAGATCTGAAGTAAGATTCTAAAATTCTAAGAGTAATAATGTAACTAAGGCGAGAGCATCAGCCTCTGCAATATGACACATTGATACGCTGTGGCCCATTGGCGACTAGAGAAATGAGTGAATAGAACTCAGAGATAGCCCATAGGCCAATGCAGCATCGTCAACTAAGTAAAATACATAAACCTAAAGCCGACAAATAAAAACAGTAGAAAATCTCCTGATGAAAATTCTGGTTCTTTCAATCACATTAATCTCTCTACTCCGCCTGTCTGCCTCCTTTTCTATCTGTCTTGACTTGAGCTATCGCTAGTGAAGTACAACATTGTATCAAATCATCAACTGGGTCCGGCCAGAAGCTGTTGCTAGCTAACTTGCAACATTGTGTCAACTAGCCTATTCCAGACCCTCATAGTTTCCCCGCACCAGTGAGCTCGAGACAAACAGCAGTTTTTTTATTACATTTCCACTGGATATATGGGATCATCAGATCATGATATTTTGCTTTTTCACTCTTAGGCTTGGTGATTATCGAGGCCGGGAGTGTTGGAAAGATTTTTTAAATACTGAGGAACTATCATTCGCAATGGATGTTAATAAAAAACAGACTTCGTTGACAATGTGTGAGGTGAAAACAATCACTGAGAAGCTAAGCTTAGGTGGATGTGGTGAGTTAAGACAATCAGACATTGCCTAATGGGCACATTCTTATATTTACACGCAGCAGATTAGGTAGGCCTATTTCTATGCGTGCTCAGGCACTCCTGAGAAACCAGACTCATGCTCATTGCTCATGGAGCACTTCAAACAAAAGACAATGAAAAGATTGACAACACTTGTAATGGTTATGAAATAAACCAAAACGTGTTTATCACAAGTGTAGCAGGTTGTGAACTCCGCAAACAACGTTTCCATTCCGAGAATGAGAATGGTAAATGACTGTAATTAATAAATGCATTAACAGAAATTAATGTAACCAAATTAACGGTACATTTACTAGGCCTACTGGTGACAGATGTAATCCGGATTTTTTTTTTTTAAGCAATTAAAGGGCAAACAATTCACCGAATGAAACAGTGAATGCGCAAGAATTGATGAGAGACAGCTGAGTGCATTCTGGAGAGCTGAGTGTGTTCATTCTGAAGATAGACACAACATATCTTCGCTGCACACCCCTCCCCTTCTTCTTCTTGCAACATATTAAATTATACTCAAGACACATTATCGTCACGCATATTTTAGATGTTTTTCACTGACAGCCGCAACTCAATCAGGTAGACATTACAAATTGTGGGCTTCCCAAATAGGCATAGGCCTACACAGCTATGTTTTTAAAGAAGCTAATGATCCTCTGTGGCTAAGTCATGCTATCTGATGAAGTATTTAAAATGTTTTTATTGAGACAGGAGTAATTATATAATTTTGGCAAAACATCAATGTACTTTAAGGGAAGCCAGTATCCTAACAGTGCACTGTGGACCTGCCAACTTACCTTTCCAATTCACATGAGGCTGAAACCAGAGAACTGTATATAATGACGAGATGCTCATCTCTCTGCCCTAACAACGGGAGTCGTTGTCCCAAAGGCGGGAAGGCAAGCGACAAGCTTAGGTCTGCATATTATGCCCATAGAAATGCATTAAGCCTATTCTGGACAGATTTTGGAGATTGTCAGCCCTCTCGCTTCGCCTCTGCTGAAACTCTCTGACCGACGAAAGCATCTGAGTGAGCAAAACAGCGCCCCTCTGTATTACTATATTTAGCCCATATATCTGATGCTGTCTGGACAGAAATGGTATGACAATCCATACTCTTTTGGTCCAGACAGGATCAGATACTGTACATGGTCTACACATATTGAGACAGGGGGGCTCTATTTCGCTCACAGATGCTTTATCTCGGTCAAATAAATCAATATTTAAATATTTTATTTGGATAGGCAAGGAGATATGGTAGGGGGCCCGCCCATAACGCCGGCCGTGCACACAAGTACACTCACTCACACCCACAGTAAGGCATCCCTAGCTTCCAGCTGGGCTTGGATTGCGCTCTTCCCTCCGTTCCGAGGAGCCGTTGGTCACTGCAGAGCCATCTGTGCTATGTCCCAGCTTCACTGGGCCTCTGCCAGCCTCAGTATGAGCACAGCATCTTCAAGCACATTTTGTACATGTCAAAGCTCTGCTGTGTCCAATGACCCTGGCCGCTGACAGAAGCCATTGCATTCAGTCACATGGACACCACCTCAAAAGGGGCCTTATTCTCTAGTTGGACAGCACCTGCATTCTCTGGCACCAAGTGAAAAGGGGTTGGGGGCCATTTTAACATGATTGACATACTAATTTCCTGTTACAAAAAAACAAATGACACAATACTGCACAAATATACCACATAATGTTTCTATAATCAGCAAATGTACAGAGTGGCTTCACAGAGGCCTAAATCTTGATGCCCAAAAGGACCCCAATGACGGCAGAAAGCTGAGGTCCTCAAAAAGCCATTGAATACGCTGCATCTATCAGGGATCAGTAAGAGCTGGAGTAGCCTAACAGATGATTATAATAATTTAAAATGACATCTTCCACAATGTGTCATACCCATGCTTATTGACTGGGTCACTTTTTCAGAGCTAGTAAACACAGCAATCGTGTGTGTTCTTTTCCCCAATATGTTTCTACTGTGTTCAGCAGAGCACCTAGCAGTAAAGTCATAGATTTGTGGGAGAAAAACATGAACCTGCCAAAGAACGGATCACTGACCTTCGTCATCAATTACCAAGAGCTTCTTTTTTTGGCACAAAACATAACATGTTTTTGGAAGCAAGGAGGGGAGAACAAATGGAACCCAGTATGCTGAACTCACTCACTCTTTGTCATAAAGTATAAAGTGATGTTTGCCTATTTAAGGGTTTGCAGTTTGCACTGCAGTTAATACTGACACCTGATCCTTGCGACCATCACCTTTATAATCCGACACATCCTCTGGGTCAGCTCCATAGGGCATCTCTGAGCCACATATACTGTAGGTCAGATACAAACTGCAATAGTAAATTAAGCTTACACAAAACGTTCTATACGTCATCCACGTCTGTTATCCACACAGGCACTTGAACCTACACAAATCCACAATATAAAGCTGATCCTCTCAAGTCTATTGTCCCTTGGATCCTGTAAAGCAGGCCCATAACCACACCTTGCTGTCACTCACATTCTTGTCTTTACCATGCATGCAGCAGGTGCTGTTGGAGACTGGCTTATGTTTGTTTTTAATTACCATTTTTTGTTATTTTACATTCTTACGTTTAAAATGGTGGGGAGTGTATTTATTCTCCGATTTCTGTCTGCCTCAGTGCATCTGGTAATAATGAGAAATTGAACAGAATCGTGGTTCATTTGAAAGTGGAGTTAAACACAGACATCAATGTAATATATGCCATTTCCCATCTGACAAAACAAGGTGAAAAGAATATTCCAAACATAATAAGAATGCTCTGTCATTCATCACAGAAAATATTTACAGTCAGTCTACCTAGCCCGCTCTAACCTGAGACTTGTGAATCGCAGTATGAATAATGGGATACTTTCCCCATGTACTCAGTGTATAATTAGGATGAACACAATTTGAGTTCATTCACTGACCACTTAAATTGAATAATGCATGCTTGATATGGCAGTCTGCAAAGAGCAACTAGGCATGACTCTAAATGAGGGAAAGACAGTGGCAGCATTCATTATTTTCAAACTTTGGGAGAGGAGAACCAGGGCAAAGAGGAGCAGAAGAATACTATCTGCTTGACTAATGCCAATAATGGCATGGTACAATATCAATATATGGTGCTGTATGATGGATACCAGAGGAGAGAGCATGATCATTTCTTCAACAAACACATCTATCCACTGTAACTAGGCTATTGGCATTATGTCACCTCTAAAATGTGCTGATGAAACCTATAGGTCATTGCAATCCACTGTTTGATTCCTATGAGCAAAGGCACACAGAAATGTGTAGGAAAACGTTTCTCGCACAAAAGTAGGCTAAGAGATAGGTCTACTGTAGTGGCACAAAAACAATTGTATTAACAATATATATATATAATATATATCAACTAGTGATGACCGTCTCTACAGGTGACAATTGGGCAACTGTATATACATATGTATATACAGTTGCCCAATTGTCACCTGTAGTTAACACAGCCACAAGTCATCACTAGTTAACACAGCCACAAGTCCTAACCCCCCTTATTTCTACACTGTATCTTCTAAAAATCTGATTTTAAACCTAACCCCAACCTTCACCACACTGATAACCTTATGCCTAACCCTAACCTTAAATGAATAGCAGAAAGCACATTTTGGTTTTCATACATTTTTACGATATTGGCAATTTTGACTTTGTGGCGGTGGTATCTAGTGGAAAAGGTATGAGACAGTGAGACAATAAACAAATCAAGCAAATATGTGCTAATGAAGTTTTTATATTTCAATAATAACTAAATACGCTACATGTATCAATGTAGCCTATCAATATGATGTGTAACGAAGTTCTGTAACATTTTCAACAAGAACACAAAAACTTGACTGACTGAATACAGGTGAGATGTCAACACAGACTACTATAGGATTGAAGACAGTTGGCCTAGTTATGTTTTATGACGTAACTGACATGACAAAAATATTATCTAGATACGTATGGGAATAAACTTACCTTAGCGAAAGCACCTGATATCATAAAGCTGACAAGACGGGGCAGATAAGTGTGGGTTCGTGTACTGATTCTCCTCACTCGTAGATCAGCCAAGTCCTATCTTCAGCACCACCGAAAGGGCGTCCGCCTATTTCTTAAATAATAGGCTTTTCCGACTAAACAAACCCGAGACAAATATTAGCCTACTGTCTCTACAAGTTAGATGTCTCGTGGTCAAGTCCTGGTTGCAATAGACCTGGTTAGAGCTTCGTCGGGTAGAACTAATGTGAAAAGATGAAGCGATGGACGGTTCGCCAATCAGACAGCAGCAGTGTTGCACTCCACTCTTGTGTCTTGCGCTTGAGTTTTGCATCCCGGGAAGTCTCCAAGGAGAGGTACCTCTTCTTTCCTCCAGGCAACCGCTACAATAACAGTAATGTCTGGTGATACGTTGACAAACTGATGAATAAACTACATTTCATCTTTTGGATTTGAAGTGAGACAAAATATGAACATGACGACAGTAGCATAGTCACCGAACCAGTGCGCGCCCTTATTATAGTATTAGCTCAGTAACTGGGAGCGGTTGTTTCCTGCTTACCTGAACACGAGTCGATGCCAGGGATTCACCGTATAGAATCCATTTTTATCTGGCTAGCCTAGCGCGAAGCGGCTATACTGTAACTGTCTGAGATCAGGGTGTCCGCCCGTGCTGTGAAATAAGTGAAAAAAAACGGCTACCACGCGACAGAGACAGGTGCGTCTGCTTGTCGTGCAATAAAGACAGAATAGTTAGAAGGGGGAAAAAATGCTGATATGGTGTTTGCACTATATGTTTACGACCACGCACTGTGATAGTTTTTAAAATAACAACGTATATTTAATTAGAGTAAAAACCCCAAGTGACATATTTTCATTCCCAAGATAAGTTGACAATCTACATAATTGTAGAAGGGAAATCAGTCTGGAATGGATAGAGACATGCCTCACTCTACTGTAGCCTAACTCACATATAGTCCAATAGAGAAAGTGGTAATAAAAACCATAAGGGAAGTTGTATGGTTCTGAATGGAGACTTTGGTCCCACACCAAAAAGTGCATAGGCCCAGCCAGCTTTGCTAAAAATGTGGTTATGTTGTCTCTAGGTGTCCATCATAGACCTCATCCCAGACAGGCACAAGACAGATGGTTTCAGCTATCAGGGGGACAGATGAGGTGACGTTTATTGATACATTGCTCTCCATGAATGATGTGATGTGAGAAGGGCACACTTTATTCAATAATGGCCTCAGGACAATAACATTTTCTCTTAGAATGTCCTATGCATCAATGGCTGGCTTCTAGCCTGCTATGCTCAGAGAAAGAGGATACTTTTTTAAAGAAATATTACAAATGCTGTATGACACTGAATGCATATACTGTATATACTGTACATACTGTACAGTAACCTTGCTGACCTTAACTCATGCATATACACTAACTTACTCTGTATTCAGCTACATGCCTGGGATGGATTCAAGACTCAAGAGCCCCCATGTATGGTCCTGTCAGTGGGGTGCGATCAAAGTGGAGGCCTTCATCTGTAACCCCCGCCATGGAGCCCATGTAGAACAACTGAGTACCCACATCCATACCCGCACATGCTTTCAGAGCCGGTACTAGCCCTTTGAGGGCCCTGAGCTAAATGTTGTTGCATGGCCCATGAGCTAGAAGAGCTAGTAGAACCTGCACAGTATTGTATGCAGAGCATGCTCTCCATTCTCAAACCAAAGGAATTTGTACATTCTTTCTCTCAAAGGGACACACTGACAGAGAAAAAAAAGGTTTAATCAAAAAATGGAAAGGAAAGCCCTGCAGGGTGAAAATCAAAAGCCACTGGATCTACATAATTCATTTCCAGGCTACTTCATGAAGCTCGGCTGGCAGACGGGGGGTTTTCTACCTGTTTTTAGTGCAGCTTCCAGAATGTAAACAATCCTGATAGTGTGGGCACTAGCTAAAGGGGGAAACCATCCTTATTAATAGGACCTTCACAGGCAGTATGGTTTGCAGTGTTGCCTGCCAAAAGAAACAGGCACCTGATTAAACATTCATCCGCACACTAGAGAAAAATTGAAATTTTCGGTGTTTTGCTGTCATCGAGGAGAAACAGTATGTTGTGAATTTACAGCAAAGTATCACAATATCTGTCATCTAGTATAGCTAAATACATCTAGTATGACTATTGTGTGTCACTGAATCAGATAAAATCCAATCAAACGATTTTCCTTGAATGAGCCAGGAAGTGAGAATGAGTAAAATAAAGAACACTTTATAATTTCATTGTTCATGTATCCAGAAGTTGTCTAAAGGAAAACTATATCAGGATGTGGTAGAAACCATAGATTGTCAATAGAGCCGAGATCTTCATCCTGACAAGAGCAGCACACCCCCCTCTGCTGGTTCAAGTCAGCAAGCAAACTCACACAGCTTCGTTGGCTGATTCCACAGTTTATTATGCCTAAGAAATGTGATCCAAAGCCATCATTTTGGCCAAACTAACAGTCTACTCTAAACCATGCCATCTAATCCACTGTACCACAAGCACATTTCAGTGGGAGTGTGCATGTGTGTGTGTGTGTGTGTGTGTGTGTGTGTGTGTGTGTGTGTGTGTGTGTGTGTGTGTGTGTATGCGCGCGTGGAGACTACAGATCGAGACTACGGATCGCTTACTGGGGAAATCAGCAGCACATCCGCACACTAATGATAATACCAATAATGCCCCTTTTTCACAATCAATGAGTCAGATTAGAGAAATATATTGATGAGGAGATCTGATCTGTCCTCTACATTTTTATGGCCAGGTATTTTGAAAAGATGAATGACATTCAAATGATACTATAGCCTAGCAGGTTTAGACTTATTTTTACTAGAAAATGACACTAACGAGTCCCATGTAAATTTAGCCTGCACTTGGTAATTTGCTGAAGTTAATGCACAGATTCACAGAAATGTTACAGAAAGCCTAGTTGTTGAACAAAATAGATCATTTGTACCACATAGACTAATTTCAATATTTGCAGCTGAGTTGTAATTAGTATTGAAACTTACAAGAAGCTTCTCTCAATATCTGATCTCAAAGTCCATAGGATCATAGCACAGCACCTCAGTGGAGAGTCCTTGTCTGCTTTAACGTGTGTTAATGAACATGTAGTCTGCTGGTCAACTTGATTCTGATGGATGCTGGCATTTACCCTAGGAGCCTTGACACAATCCCCTGACCAAGAGACAGATAAGACCTTTATGGTGCGTTTATCAATACGCTCCTCTCTGCTCATCACTCCTCCTACTGAGGCGTCTGGTATCAGTCAAAATCAATACTGTTAGGTCTGGGAGGAGGTGTGTGTGTGTGTGTGTGGGGGGGGGGGGGGGGTTTAAATGATGACTGCCACTGCCAATACAATACAGTTACAATAACATGGCTGCAAATATTATACATTTTCCTAACCTTGAACATTTAAGATAAGTGTTCAAGTAGTTGTTGTAATTTGAGGAGAGATACTTTACATAAGTTACATGACTATAGCAGGTCAGGGGTTGTGGGTTGGTCATAGTGTACTCTACTATACTCTACTGTATACTGTACTGTACTCTACTGGACTCTACTGTATACTGTACTGTATTCTATGTCTATGCGGTAACACAAATGTGACATTGTAGTGAAGACAAAAACAAGTATCCCTCAGAGATTGTCCACATGAAACTACTGTATATAAAAACGTATTCACTTATTAAACTTATTTTTAAATGATGACTGCCACTATACTCTACTGTACTGTACTGTATACTGTACTGTAGCTTATACTGTACTCTACTGCACTGTATTGTACTGTACTGTACTCTACTATACTCTACTGTACTCTTACTGTATACTGTACTATACCCTACTGTACTCTACTCCAATTTACTCTACTGGACTTTACTCTACTGTCACTACTGTACTGTACTGTACTATACTGTAGCTTATACTGTACTCTACTGTACTATACTGTACTTTACTCTACTGTACATTACTCTACTCTACTGTACTGCACTGTACTTTACTCTAATGTACTACACTCTACTGTACTCTACTCTACTTTCCTCTACTGTACTCTACTGTACTGTACTCTACTCCACTTTACTCTACTGTACTGTACTCTACTGTACTCTACTTTACTCTAATGTGCTGTACTCTACTGTACTCTACTTTACTCTACTGTACTCTACTTTACCCTACTGTACTCTACTGTATTGTATTCTACTCTACTGTACTGTACTCTACTGTACTTTACTCTACTATACTCGACTTGACTCTACTGTACTCTACTGTACTGTACACTACTTTACTCTACTGTACTCTACTGTACTGTACTTTACTCTACCGTACTGTACTGTAGTCTACTTTACTCTACTGTACTGTACTGTACTCTACTCTATGTCTACGCTGTGACACAAAAGTTACATTGTAGTGAAGACATAACCTCTAACAAAAACAAGTATCCCTCAGAGATTGTCCACATGAAACTACTTTACATAACAACGTATTTTCAGGATTCAAGCTGTGGTTTCACTTATCAAGCCAGAGTTAACCTGTTGACCAATAATTGTATAAGTCCAGTATGGATCTATTCTAATGAATGATTAATTAAACTGTGACATAACCTCTGGCCCTGGCTCAGGATCTAATATCACCTTACATAATCCTGCTCTAACTTATTACTGACTCAGGTACGGCATAACTCTTAGCTGTAAATTACCTCCGCTGGCCAAGCTGTCCTCCAATTGATTATGATAAATTGGGATGAGTAACAGTTTAATGAACAACACTGGCAAGAGTAAATCCAACATTTTCCATCTGAGCGTTATGACACACTATACAATTCTGGGCTATTGACATCTGCACCAGACACATTAGAAATAGGGGTGCTTGCATCTTCAATATCACCTGGGGTCACAGCCCTCAGCTTGCTGCCCTGAGTGGTTTGAATCTGTAACAACGTCACAGTTCAGGGCAGTAAAATTAGAATTATGGGTAAGTGTATCCTGTGGAGCTGAAGCACCCTGGAAATAGGCCTACAGCAGAGATGACTCAAACCTAAATATGTAGCTAGCTACAGTATAGTGCTTCAAGGTCTTGTTTTTCATACAGGACATTTAGAATAATTTAGTTCATTATCAAAACTGTTTTATCTGCTCAGTTCTTTAATGATATACAGGGATTCTGAATCGCCATCATGTTGCTGCAAATTCTAATGGCCTAACCTTACGCCAAATCCTGACTCTCCCATCAGCATGACACAACAGGAACTGGGATTCCACTCTTCAATTGTCCAGTGTTTGTGATCGCGTGCCCACTGAAACCACTTCTTCTTGTTTTGAGCTGATAAGAGTGGAACCCGGTGTGGTCGTCTGCTGTAATAGCCCATCTGTGACAAGGACTGACGAGTTGTGCCTTCCGAGATGCCGTTCTGCACACCACTGTTGTACTGCGCTGTTATTTGTCTCTTTGTGGCCCGCCTGTTAGCTTTCACGATTCTTGTCATTCTCCTTCGACCTCTCTCATCAACTTCATTTTTGTTTGCTCTCAGGACTACCACTGACTGGATGTTTTTTGTTTGTTGCACCATTCTCAGTGAACCCTAGACACTGTCGTGCATGAAAAGCCTAGGAGGCCGGCGGTTTCTGAGGTACTGGAGCCACACTCAAAGTTGATCAGGTCACTCGTTTTGCCCCTTCTAACGTTCAATCAAGCAGTAACTGAATGCCTTGATGCCTGTCTGCCTGCTTTATGCCTATCTGCCTACTTTATATATCAAGCCACGGCCACTGCCGACTTGCCACTGAGTGTATATTTAAGCAATAAGGCACAAGGGGGTGTGGTATATGGCCAATATACCATGGCTAAGGGCTGTATCCAGGCACCCTGCTTTGATTTGTGCCTAAGAACAGCCCTTAGCTGTGGTATATTGGCCAAATACTACAAATCCCTGAGGTGCCTTATTGCTATTATAAACTGGTTATCAACATAATTAGAGCAGTAAAAAAAAGATGCTTTGTCATACCCGTGGTATACAGTCTGATGTACCACGGCTGTCAACCAAGCAGCACTCAGGGCTCAAACCACCCAGTTTATAATAATGCAATGTGTGTGATATTGCTCCAGTCTGTGAAGTACTGTACATAGGGCCAACCACAACAACTGAATCTACTGCTTTCGCTGTATTACAAGGCTTCTCCTGAACCATCCAAATATGCTGCTGCACTCTTATGAAGATGAATGTATCTATGTAGCGGCTCATTTGAGATTTCCAGTGAGGGCACACCACACAGTGCTACTAGCGGTGCAGGAGTCAGGTCCTGATCAATAGATGTGGGGGCAGACATGACAGAGCCGAGCAGAGTGTGGGCTAACCAATCCCCTGGCTGAGTGCTCCAGTGCTCTGCAGTCTGGAGAAGAGAGCATTAAGGCGATAGTGAGGGCTGAGGGCATGTGGAGGCTGGGGAAGAATTAGATACACCTGACTGACTCACAATATTGGGTGGACAACCTCTAGCTAGGGTATCATCACTAGCAGCTATGCCAGGGGAATAGAAGGACAAATTCAATTACGTTTAATTAACTGAACTTCATGTGACGACGTTAGAGTGAAAATGTATATTTCCTGTGTCAATTGTAATATAATTGTTTTTGTTAGTCTTCTTGGGCTGGTTTCCCAGACCCAGAGCACACTGTAGTCCAGGACTAAGATGTATTTTCAATGTAAAGTCTCCATTGAGAATGAACGTTGGTCCAGGACTAGTCTTATTCTTGGGAAGTCTGAGAAACCAAAATGTATTTATTGTTTTGCAGTGGCCTCTAAAAGAATGAAAAGTAGCAACAGTTGATGTGGCGATTGGTATCTGGTTCAGATAGTGCACCTTGCTTAAGAGTAGGCAGTCTGGTCTGCTTTAGATGGCTGAATTTGGCTCAGAAGGATTCATGTTTGTGTCAGGGCCATAGGATGATCTGTCTCTCTGGCTGAGAGGGAGAAGTTTAAAGTGATGAGTTGTGACTTCACTTGTCCTCCAGCCATATATTTAGCTCCAATATCTGGCTGGGTTGGCGAGGCAACCAATCTTCTATAGTTCCGGATCAGGACACACAGTGAAAATGAACATTAAATATTGATTTCAGGTTACATCACTTGCTGAAATACCCTTCCAGTTATGTACTGTATCTTTGGTCACTTCTACTTTAGTTGACTTCAGATACAAGTCAGAGTTGTTAAAAGTTAAGACACTACTTCTTAAGACTACTGTCATAGTATTGTGTTTTTTGAATACAATGGGGGTCTGGTTGTACCATAACATTGGCCATTGAGAGAAGTTAGGCCTATGCAGTCAGAAATGAACAGGGTGTTCATTATTGCCGTTTCCTACAAAGTCTGGTGTTTGAAGTCAGGAAAGATAGTTTGATGAGAGATTCTTCCATTGAAGAGGTGGACTGGTGCAGTTCACTGCCTTCTTCAGACCTAATGCTAATGACTGTTAATACTAATGTACACTTTCCACTGAGGGTGGACTGAAATTAGTGGATTAAATCTTCAGGTTTTCAATCTATTTCCCATCTTATTTCATACACTGATGCACATCGTAATAATGTAACATTGTATAATTGCCTAAAATGAACTGTGGAGATTATGATTCAAATCCTCCCAACAGAACATCAAACATCAAATTGTGAAGCACGCAGCAGTGTTTCCAATGATGTTAAAAATCCCTCAAGATCCAACCATAATTCATTATCTATGGCTGAAATAACTGCAAAAGTTAAGTAGGCATGTGTAGCAAATAGTTAATAACATACTTCATACCAGAAAACAACAACAAACAATAGGGTCTCATCAAATTATGTGGAAATACCACAGTGAGTGAGAAACAGCTGAAAGAATTTTTAAATCCCAGCATAGTTTAGGATTTTTAGAGGGATAGAGGATTATTATTATTATTTTTACCAAAGACAAGGACTGTATTCTATTCAAACATGATGGGGTGTACAGCCTACAAACGTAACCCAGCCTTGATTTGAAATACATTATCAACACTTCAGAAATAAATAAATTCCAACTGAAATTGAATGTTTGAACGTCAGTATCAAAGGAGTCCTGGAGACTCCTGAAAGCCAAGGCAACAGAGAGCCCCCCCCCCCCCCTCTATCTGTAACTGCTAGTGGACTACTGGGCTAGGCCCATCTCTGGTGGGTGTGTATCTGTGTGGAGGTGGCTGGTGGAGCAACACGTGTTTGGTGCCAAAGGGAAGACTTTCATACCGCACTGCAGCAGCCGCCTCCAGTGCTGCTTCTCCCTGCCTGCTACAGATCTGGGCATCTGCATAATATCACCTTATATCACATTCCCTCTGATCAGGGGAAACTAACCCCCTGGGGAGGAATGGCATGGGATTTAAAGGGGTGCACAGAGTTTAAATAACAGAGCTTTGAGAGTTTAGAAAGTGTTAATCAGTTTAACTGTGTTTGATTTGTTTTTGAAAACCTAATATGTGGTATATAAATGCAGTAGGGAAGAGCGGGGTAAATTGAGACATTTTTACATTCAGCATCCTTCCATAATGGGAAATATAGTGTTCTTTCAACAAAGATGTCTACATATATTTCAGGATGTTGTGTATCCCTGGAAATAATCAGAAGGAATGTAAACATTACAGTTTTGAAAACATAGCTTGTCCAAAACAAGTGGACAGAGTAAGATAAGCCTCCTATATATTTCTGTACTGAATTAAATATTACCACTACCTTTTTAAAACCATATTTCCCAAACACAATTCCAACACAATCACAATTTTTGGTTGTAGTCTTTTGATAATTTTAAGCATATTTTAACCAGGCCCCAGTGTTCGGTCTGGAGTGTGAAATGACTAGCTCTGCTGGCAGCTCCTGCGTAGCAACCTAGCGGTGCCAAAGCCCTTGTCTGTTCTAGAAAGCCTATGTAAATGACGATCTCCAGAACAGCAAAACAAAACATTTTAGAAGGATTATTTGGGCTCTAAAATTAGTTTATTATGATCAAGTTCGATTGAGTCATTTTAATGTTCATTACAAATTGAGATATTTAATTAAACAGTGATCCATTCTGATTACTACATTTGTCATCAAACAGGACCACGTGCTGACACAGACCAATCACAGGCTGACAGGCTAAGAGGAGGCTCCGTTTGACTCTCTCAGGCAGGACAAAAATGACTGCATCGACCATGATCCTTTGCTAGTTGCAGCCACTTTCACCATTATCCTTAGTGATTTTCAGCAATATGGCAAACTTCAAATAAAAAAAGATCTGGCTTCATGCGCCGTCTGCAGTTTTTAATAGGAATAGGTGGATGATGTAAGCGCTATCACTATCTACTGGTTTTAATGTCTATGATTTTAAAACAGGCTTAACACCTCACAAACACTTTGTACTGTTTTAAACATTTTTAACATAGGTCAGTCCCTGTTGTTACCTCATATCCCAGCAATACTGCCTTGGATTACGCCTGGGAAGAAAACACTTACATTTGCTCAACCATTGGCTCAACTTACCCCATGGCCATTGGCTCAACTTACCCCATGGCCATTGGCTCAACCTACCCCATGGCCATTGGCTCAACCTACCCCATGGCCATTGGCTCAACTTACCCCATGGCCATTGGCTCAACCTACCCCATGGCCATTGGCTCAACCTACCCCATGGCCATTGGCTCAACTTACCCCATGGCCATTGGCTCAACTTACCCCAAGGCAAACATTTTGACTATACTAGCCAAGACAGCTACAAGGATGCACTTTCATGATAGGTTCAGGACCTCATATTTGAGTTTATAGAGACCCAGCTGACGTATATAACAATCTTAAAAGTATCTACTTTGGTTTGGATACACGTATCATGAATCCTCTAACAGAATAAATGAATTTGACTTGGTGGAAATCTGTTTTTTGGACCTAACTTGCTTACCACCTTTCCACTTTTTCCATATGGTTTATTTCTTCACAGACTCCATGAAAGACTAGACTCCTCTTCCTAAATATTTGGTCAAATGATGTAGGGTTTCCTAGAAACAAGGGTGGCTCAACTTACCCCTTTGGCTCAATTTCCTCCACTGACTCTTAGTCCATGTGAATGTAACAGATGTTAAAGTACTTTGTGAATTTCACCAAGTTCATATATTAATATTGCATGTTGCTTTGTTATTATGCATGCCTGCATCCTGGGAGTAGGGGAGTGTGTACTTACGTTTTGCCCTGCGTGCTCGTGCTCAAATCATTTTGATGCACTATGAGAGGTAGGCACGCTTTTTCTGTTGTTTTTTTAAGAAAAGTTTGATTATTTTAAGCATAAATTCTTACACACAGTGTTTTGTTTATGAATAATGTTTTATGTTTAGAGGTTACTCATAAGTGGATGGTGTTAAGAAGCACTTGTAATTGTACTTTTTAGGATGATATGAACATTCTGAATTCAACATGTGGTTAATATCTAGCTAAGGTATTAGCAGGCTATTGTATGTGTGAACGATGGCTAGCTCCTCGAATGATCCCAGTCCCTTGTATTGTGCTTCTGTTGTAGAAAGAGGCGACGATTCGCAGAATATATGTGCCCTACAAATGTTTTATTTTATTTTGGATGCAGGTATGTGGTGTTATCTATGTAAAATATATGTTACTGTGTTGATGCATAATAAGGAGAGGCTGTACTCATTTTTGTACTGTAAAAAATCCTTTTGATGCACTATGAGAGAAAGAGGCGACAATTCGCAGAACATAGGTGCTCTACAAATGTTTTATTTTCTTTTGGATGCAGGATGCAGAGAGGGAATTCTGATGAATTAAAACATCCTGATCTCCAAAGTTGACGTCTATAGTCTCAATCAACCTCACACAACGCAGTTACAGCAGTGCAGCACAGCACCGGTTACATGAATACATCCGGTCCTCTCTCCACCTCTATTAGTTTTCCCAGTATGCCACATCAGAAAGTACTCTGAAAGATGCATTGAATGAAGCTCTCCCTATAGTACCTGTGTTATGCTATGGTTAGGCTTTCATACCAACTAGCTTTCATAGTCTCTCTTCAGAATTAGACTTAGTTCATCCATGTTTCTCAAACGTCAAATTTTGAAGTTGTTGCTTACGTCAAGTTTAATGTTAAGTTTAGGCATTAAGAGGACACAATCTTAAGGTTAGGCACTAACTCCTAATGGTTAAGGGTTACGGTTTGGGAAAGGCTTAAAACAAACTTACCCCAAGTTTGTATTTTTGTTTTACCCATCTACACACAATACCCCATTATTGTGCTGTGGTGGAGATCTTTGTGGGCTATACTCGGCCTTGTCTCAAGATGGTAAGTTGGTGGTTGAAGATATCCCCCTAGTGGTGTCGGGGCTGTGCTTTGGCAAAGTGGGTGGGGTTATAGCCTGCTTGTTTGGCCCTGTCCGGGGGTATCGTCGGACGGGGCCACAGTGTCTCCCGACCCCTCCTGTCTCAGCCTCCAGTATTTATGCTGCAGTAGTTTGTGTCGGGGGGCTAGGGTCAGTCTGTTATATCTGGAGTATTTGTCCTGTCTTATCCGGTATCCTGTGTGAATTTAAGTATGCTCTCTCTAATTATTTCTCTCTCTCGGGGGACCTGAGCCCTAGGACCATGCCTCAGGACTACCTGGTCTGATGACTCATTGCTGTCCCCAGTCCACCTTACCGTGCTGCTGCTCCAGTTTCAACTGTTTTGCCTGCGGCTATGGAACCCTGACCTGTTCACCGGACGTGCTACCTGTCCCAAACCTGCTGTTTTCAACTCTCTAGACACAGCAGGAGCGGTAGAGATACTCTGAATAATCGGCTATGAAAAGCCAGCTGACTTTTACTCCTGAGGTGCTGACCTGTTGCACCCTCGACAACCACTGTGATTATTATTATTTGACCCTGGTGGTCATTTATGAACATTTGAACATCTTGGCCATGTTCTGTTATAATCTCCACCCAGCACAGCCAAAAGAGGACTGGCCAACCCACATAGCCTGGTTCCTCTCTAGGTTTCTTCCTAGGGAGTTTTTCCTAGCCACTGTGCTTCTACACCTGCATTGTTTGCTGTTTCTGTAAAGCACTTTGAGATATCAGCTGATGTAAGAAGGGCTTTATAAATAAATTTGATTTGATATAACAAAGTGAATGTATTTTTTATGCTAATTTTCGCAAAAATATCTCAGAATATCTTACATAAGTATTCACACCACTAAGTCAATAATTTGTAGGAGCACCTTTGACAGTGATTACAGCTGTAAGTCTTTCTGGCTAAATCTCTAAGAGCTTTCCACACCTGGATTGGGCAACATTTGCACATTTTTATATTCAGAATTCGTCAAGCTCTGTCAAATTGGTTATTGATCATTGCTAGACAGCCATTTTCAGGTCTTGCCATAGATTTTCAATTAGATTTTAGTCAAAACTGTAACTTGGCCACTCAGGAACATTCACTGTCTTCTTGGTAAGCAATTCCAGTGTAGATTTGGCCTTGTGTTTTAGGTTGTTGTCCTGCTGTGTCTGGAGAAAAGCACAATGAACCAGGTTTCCTCTAGGATTTTGCTTGTACTTAAGCTCCATTCTTTTTTTTCTTTTTTATCCCGAAAAACTCCATGTCCTTAACGATTACAAGCAGACCCATAAAATGATGCAGCCACCACTATGCTTGAAAATATGGAGAGTGGTACTCAGTAATGTGTTCTATTGGATTTGCCCCAAACATAACACTTTAAATTCAGGACCAAAAGTTAATTGCTTAGCCACATTTTTTGCAGTATTACTTTAGTGTCTTGTTGCAAACAGGATGATTTTGAATATTTGTATTATTTACTGGCTTCCTTCTTTTCACTCTGTCAATCAGGTTGTTGGACAATGTTGTTGATCCATCCTCAGTTTTCTGCTATCACAGCCATTAAACTCTGTAACTGTTTTAGTCACTATTGGCTTCATGGTGAAATCCCTGAGTGGTTTCCTTCCTCTCCGGCAACTGAGTTAGGAAGGACACCGGTATCTTTGTAGTGAATGGGTGTATTGATACACCACCCAAAGTGTATTTAATAACTTTACATGCTCAAATGGATATTTAATGTCTACTTCTTATTTTTTATACCAATTGGTGCTTGCAATGTATTATGTGACTGCTGTCGTGTCTTTGGCACTGCCATAACAAAGGGTTTGAATACTTATTGACTAAAGACAATTCAGATATTCATTTTTTATTAATTTGTCAAATAAAATGTAAAAACACAATTCCACTTGGACATTATTGGGTATTGTGTGTTGGCCAGAGACAAATAATATAAAATTATTCCATTTTAAATTCAGACTGTAATACAACTAAATATGGAATAAGTCAAGGGTTGTGAATACTTTCAGAAGGCACTGTATGATGAGCTTGGTTAGTTGCAGGGTACAGAGGGCCTGCTTGTCAACATTTAGAAATGAGATTAGCAGAATAGTTATCACCAGTGCATTGAATGGATCAGGGAAATGGTGTAAATAGGAATTAAATGTATGAACATGGTTTTAAGTGCACATTAAGCCATTTAGTTGCACTTAACAGTAGATTCATGCCACCTTCATCTTCAATTTTGGTTGGCTAAGTTAACTACCTGATTAAACCTCTCTGCCATATTCATGTATAAGGCACTAACTGTACACTATACTAATACTGTAGCTACACCACAGCTCAATTACACATTTAAGTTGTGATACTGAACACAAGTTTTATTATATCTGTAAAACAAATCCCAGGCATCAAACATGTATTTGCTTAGCCATTGTATGGAATGACAATATGGCTCTGGAAATAACAGTCACGTCGGTGTAAACTTTAAACTCACATGTTTATGCCAACTCCACACATCCACACTCTTGATAACGGTTTCCACAAGATAGCTTCATGGCAGGAGTAAGTCTTTGAATTGTATCTGCTTTTGTCTAGAAACTGAGTTATTTTTGTTTTGTTTTAACCCTAATTTTGTGGTAGTCGATAGTTTGTTAATAGTTTGAGCATCTAGAGTGTCTGTAGGGAACCATCAAAAAAAGTGGTGCCAATTTCTTTCCATCCATGTCCAAGTTATGCACATTTAGAGAAACACTATGTCACGAACAACACTTTTAGTCTGCTAAATATTGCAACAGAGAAATAGTTCCCCAATAAGACAGGGTTCTCCAACTGGCAGCCCGCAAGTGATTTTATTTGGTTTTCTGAGCATAAAAATATTTACAATGTTGTATTTTATTTTATTATTTTTATTGTTGGACATAAAATACTTTAAAAACACCAGCAAATCAGCTCCAAGTGATTTTAATTTTGGAAATTTGTTCAAAAGTATTCCTTGACATAATAAGAGAGAAGGATTTTTGAGCCTTGAGACATGGATTGTGTATGTGTTCCA
This sequence comes from Oncorhynchus mykiss, assembly GCF_013265735.2. NCBI lineage: Eukaryota > Metazoa > Chordata > Actinopteri > Salmoniformes > Salmonidae > Oncorhynchus > Oncorhynchus mykiss. The sequence goes on along the minus strand of NC_048590.1, from coordinate 35,127,724 downwards.
TTCAGAGGGTGAATTGGCAAGACAAAATATTGAAGTACCTTTAAACAGGGTTTCCTAGTTGGGGGGTTTTTCAGGCTCAACAGTTTCCTGTGTGTATCAAGAATGGTCTACCACCTAAAGGACATCCGGCCAATTTGACACGACTGTGAGAAGCATTGGAGTCAACATGGGCCAGCATTCCTGTGGAACAGGAACACTTGACACTAGTCCATGCCACGATGAATTGAGGCTGTTCTGAGGACAAAAGGGGGGCTCAACTCAATATTAGGACCGTGTTTCTAATGTTTTGTACACTCAGTGTATGTGATCATATACAAATGTAAGCAAGGTTTGAAATTATTATGTTTTAGTCAAATATATCTGTTTGGGATTCTTGCGGTCAATTTGCAGTTTACAAATGATTTGCTAATTATGTTCCGGATCCCTGACCATCCGCTCAAGAAAAATTGTCCCACGGCTGAATCTAGTTCATGATCCCTGCTCTAAGGCAATATCTTCTCCCCTTTCATAACTAATCTGTCATGAAATATTTAACTGATTCAGATAAATCTAAACATTGCTGAGTTTGAGGGTTCCTGCCTGGCCTGCTGATAAGGGGAGGATTAAATACTTTTTGTACTAGCGGGCATTCTGTTGTGTTCACTCTGCACCACCAGCCTACTTGCCCCCATTCTATTAGTTACCCTCCCTATAGGCAGAGCGGAATGGCCCTCGTCCAATCATCCATCAACGTGTCCTCTAGGTGTGGGCAGCTGGGTGCAGGAAAACACTATGGGCAGGGATCCTATCTACTTATTGCCTCCAGGAGTGAGGTAAAGTAGAGCTTTAAGGGGAACTGCACCCACTGATTTGGCATCGTTTTTTGGCTTGCCATGTCCTTGCCACCACCAAGACACACCCATCTGTCAGAACCTTGCCCACACCTGTTTCCCCCACTCAATCACAACAAACAACCCTTCTGCAGGTAATATGAGAAGAATGCAATTGCTGAATTCATGTAGATTTTCTAAACTAAGTGATTCGATAACGTTCAAATGTAGTAACAGGTCCATGTAGAATGTACCACCCTTTACATAATACCGTTCAAGCAGTTTCGCGAATATAACAATGTGCACCTTCCATTGTCATTCCCAGCCGATACAGATACTGTTCCTATCAGCATTTTGTCTGATGGTAATGGGGCCACCTTGGCAAACATGTCATGGTGGTCAAACCTTCCTGTGTGGTGTCCCAGGTAGTGGCAGGTAGCCTAGTGGTTAGAGCGTTGGGCAAGTAGCCAAAAGGTTGCAAGATTAAATCCCCGAGCTGACAAGGTAAAAATCTGTCATTCTTCCCCTGAACAAGGCAGTTAACCACCTTTATCACCTGTCATTGTAAATAAGAATTTCTTAACTGACTTGCCTAGTTTAAAAAAAAATACAACAGGAGTTCACTGATCCTCGTGCAGAATACACAGGGTTTCTCCCTCCCCATATTGACTGATATGATTTAAAAAAGGCAGTAAAAGTTGTGTCTTGTAACATTTTAATGCCGAGTGCCAGGTCATTCAGAGACACTTTTAAAAAATGTATTTTTATTTCACATTTATTTAACCAGGTAGGCTAGTTGAGAACAAGTTCTAATTTACAACTGCGACTTGGCCAAGATAAAGCAAAGCAGTGCGACACAAACAACAGAGTTACACATGGCATAAACAAGCATACAGTCAATAACACAATAGAAAAAAATAAAGTCTATATACAGTGTGTGCAAATGGCAAATAGGCCATATTAGCGAAGTAATTACAATTTTGCAGATCAGCACTGGAGTGATAGATGTGCAGATGATGATGTGCAAGTAGAAATACAGGTGTGCAAAAGAGCAGAAAAGTAAATAAAAACAATATGGGGATGAGGTAGGTAGATTGGATGGGATATTTACAGATGGGCTATGTACAGCTGCAGCGATCGGTTAGCTGCTCAGATAGCTGATGTTTAAAGTTAGTGAGGGAAATATAAGTCTCCAGCTTCAGAGATTTTTGCAATTCATTCCAGTCATTGGCAGCAGAGAACTGGAAGGAAAGGCGGCCAAAGGAGGTGTTGGCTTTGAGGATGACCAGTGAGATATACCTGCTGGAGCGCGTTATAGATGACCTGGAGCCAGTGGGTTTGGCGACGGATATGTAGTGAGGGCCAGCCAACGAGAGCATATAGGTCACAGTGGTGGGTAGTATATGTGGCTTTGGTGACAAAACGGATGGCACTGTGATAGACTACATCCACTTTGCTGAGTAGAGTGTTGGAGGCTATTTTGTAAATGACATCGCCGAAGTTGAGGATCGGTAGGATAGTCAGTTTTACAAGGGTATGTTTGGCGACATGAGTGAAGGAGGCTTTGTTGCGAAATACAAAGCCGATTCTAGATTTAATTTTGGATTGGAGATGTTTAATGTGAGCCTGGAAGGAGAGTTCACAGTCTAGCCAGACACCTAGGTATTTGTAGTTGTCCACATATTCTAAGTCAGAATCGTCCAGAGTGGTGATGCTAGTCGGGCGGGCGTGTGCAGGCAGCGAACGGTGTAAAATAATGGATTTAGGGCCTCCCGGGTGGCGCAGTGGTTAAGGGCGCTGTACTGCAGCGCCAGCTGTGCCATCAGAGTCCCTGGGTTCGCGCCCAGGCTCTGTCGTAACCGGCCGCGACCGGGAGGTCCGTGGGGCGACGCACAATTGGCCTAGTGTCGCCCGGGTTAGGGAGGGCTTGGTCGGTAGGGGTGTCCTTGTCTCATCGCGCACCAGCGACTCCTGTGGCGGGCTGGGCGCAGTGTGCGCTAACCAAGGTGGCCAGGTGCACGGTGTTTCCTCCGGTGCATTGGTGCGGCTGGCTTCCGGGTTGGATGCGTGCTGTGTTAAGAAGCAGTGCGGCTTGGTTGGGTTGTGTATCGGAGGAAGCATGACTTTCAACCTTCGTCTCTCCCGAGCCCGTACGGGAGTTGTAGCGATGAGACAAGATAGTATCTACTACAACAATTGGATACCACGAAATTGGGGAGAAAAAGGGGGTAAAAATTCAGTTCAGTTTAGTTTTACTAGAGTTTAAGCGCAGTTGGAGGCCACGGAAGGAGTGTTATATGGCTTTGAAGCTCGTTTGGAGGTTTGTTAACACAGTGTCCAAAGAAGGGCCAGATGTATACAGAATGGTGTCGTCTGCGTAGAGGTGGATCAGGAAATCACCCGCAGCAAGAGCGACATCATTGATATATACAGAGAAAAGAGTCGGCCTGAGAATTGAACCCTGTGTTACCCCCATAGACTGCCAGAGGTCCGGACAACAAGCCCTCCAATTTGACACACTGAACTCTGAGATGTAGTTGGTGAACCAGGCGAGGCAGTCATTTGAGAAACCAAAGCTGTTGAGTCTACCGATAAGAATACGGTGATTGACAGAGTCGAAATCCTTGGCCAGGTGGATGAAGATGGCTGCACAGTACAATCTTTTATCGATGGCGGTTATATCGTTTAGTACCTTGAGCGTGGCTGAGGTGCACCCGTGACCAACTCGGAAACCGGATTGCAAAGCGGAGAAGGTATGGTGGGATTCGAAATGGTCAGGGATCTGTTTATTAACTTGGCTTTCGAAGACGTTAGAAAGCAGGGCAGAATGGATATAGGTCTATAACAGTTTGGGTCTAGAGTGTCACCCCCTTTGAAGAGGGGGATGACCGCGGTAGCTTTCCAATCTTTAGGGATCTCGGACGATAAGAAAAAGAGGTTGAACAGACTGGTAATAGGGGTCGCAACAATGTCAGCGGATCATTTTAGAAAGAGAGGGTCCAGATTGTCTTGCCCAGCTGATTTGTACGGGTCCAGGTTTTGCAGCTCTATCAGAACATCCGCCATCTGTATTTGGGTGAAGGAGAAGCTGGGGAGGCTTGGGCAAGTAGCTGCGGAGCTGTTGGCCGGGGTTGTGTTAGCCAGGAGGAAAACATGGCCAGCCGTAGAGAAATGCTTATTGAAATTCTCGATTATCGTGGATTTATCGGTAGTGACAGTGTTACCTAGCCTCAGTGCAGTGGACAGCTGGGAGGAGGTGCTCTTGTTCGCCATTGACTTTAGTGTCCCAAAACTTTTTGGAGTTTTTGGAGAGCTACAGGATGCAAATTTATGTTTGAAAAAGCTAGCCTTTGCTTTTCTTACTGACTGTGTGTGTATTGGTTCTTGACTTCCCTGAAAAGTTGCTATTGCAGTCCACCACAGGATGTTTTTGTGCTGGTCGAGGGCAATCAGGTCTGGAGTGAACCCAGGGCTATATCTGTTCTTAGTTCTACATCTGTATTAAGCCTGTCTGTCAGTCTGCACATCATTTTGCAAGTCTCCATGTGCTGGCTCCATACATATTTTTGTGAACACACATAGTCACTGTTCTATTACCAAAAGTAGTTAGGATAGGTCTCATCAGATTTAATGTCCATGGCGTAACCTAGCCTGGTGCAACCAAGCTGATTGCTGTGTTCACCTTTCTATTTCACTTCAGATATCAAATGTAAAGTGAAATAGAATGGTGAACACAGCAATCAGGCTGGTTCCACCAGGCTAGATTATGCCCTGGACGTTAAATGCATCTAAGAAGTAGAAAATAAGCAACAAATAATGTCAGTTTACATAAATTATGTTTAACAATTGGTGTATCAAATATATCAAAGTAATGAAGTGGGTTTCCTTCTGTATTTATGCAAATTATGCTGTATTTGTACAAATTATGAGCCTGTGAAAGCTGTTGCTGCTGACAGGTGAAGGTTGCTGGCCAGATACTTGCCAACATGTGGTTGACATTTCCATTCATACTGTAGGAATGCTCACAGCGAGGGCATGCCTACATGATGCTGATGAGGGCCCCCTTGCTGGTCTTCTCTATGCTGCATGTTCGGCTGTCACTGGACATCTCTCAAATAACTGCAGCAGGCAATCTTATGAGGTGATGTTGACTGGGAGAGCCTGTGACAGGGGGATATAATGGACAGCCAAGTTGTAAATTGCATTTTGTTCTAAAGAAAGGACACAGCTTTTTGCTCATGCATTTCACAACCAAAATGACTCTACTAGTTGCAGTTCCTTGGCTGGAGCATTAGACTACCATTTTATCAAGTAGTACGCTATTTTTTTATTCAACTTTTCACATAGCACACATTACCAGTCATTTTTGATGAAGCCATCCGTGATGGCGTGTCCCTGGCAACAGAGTTACTTGTGGGTACTTGTGTCGCGTGACACACTTTCTTCTGGAGGTTTTGCCTGTGAAAATAGGTAGGTCCCGGCATCCGTTCATGACCAGGGCGTCGGTCTGGCCCAACCGGGCGTCGGTCTGGCCCAACCAGGCGTCGGTCTGGCCCAACCGGGCGTCGGTCTGGCCCAACTAGGCACTTTGTCTCAGAAAAACAGGGTCAATGACTGTCATCAAATCCTCAATTATAAACATAGCTCAAGAATATAACATAATCTTGTTTGGAAGACAATTCTGTTGACTGACTACATCCAGATTGGATTAGATTCAGGCCGGTGACGCAGTTACACTACAATGTATGCAACCAATTGTAATATGTTTTGCTATGGCCCTGAGTTGGTTTGAGTTTGTTGCTGCTAGTTAGTACACTGTTGTAGTGTTGATGATTAACTTACAGGAGAGTGAGACCAAATCATGGACGCTGGACAGAGTGGATTTCAGTTGTAACAAAAAGGCAGTTTATTGGTCAAAAGATATCTTGTCCTGCAGTTTAACGTGCACGGACCTGATTCATATAGCTCAGAAGGAGTTAGCTGAAAAAGGGGCTTAGACAAAGGTTACAGCAGTTTTTATACATAGAATAATGTAGGTAGAGTCTTGTCGTGTCGCCTTCTGAATGGTCCCGAAGGGTTGGAGGCGGACCTGCTCTAGCCAGAGCAGGAGCCCCATTGGTGCACAGCAGAGTCTTCTGCTCTGGGCACCCGACCAGTAGAGGGGGGATGAAGTGTGTGTGTTTATGCAAGAAGGTATTTGTGTGTCAGGGGATCGTGAGGTAGGGGGAACTGAGAGGGGCAGTTTTATGGCTGGGTGTGTGTGTTCGTGCGATGGAATGTCTGTGTGTCCTGGGGTCGTGAGATAAGATAACTGAGAGGGGCAGTTTATGGTTGGGTATATGTGTTCGTTCCTGTTTGGGCAGGGATACGTGCAATGACTTGAGTCAAGCGGATAAGTTTGGCGCTGTATAATATATGAGCTATGTGTATGAATATATGTATATATGACAGTAGTCAGACATGAGTTAGCTAGTACCACCATTGCTGCATCCATTACAGTTACTAGCAAGGTTAGTCAAAAAATAGCTAGCAATGCTAATTTTAGCTAGGTAAATAGGGTGGTCCCCTCAATCTTAGTTAATTTGCTAAAGTTAAACTGCATCTAAAGTCAATCTGGCGACATCACAATCAAGACAAACGGTTTTCCTACAAAATGTTTTCCTTCTTTTGAAATGTTATTGTGTTTCCAAGTCAAAACTGAGTTGTATTGAGGTAGGCTAAAGTTAGCCAGCCAGCTAGCTAGATAGCTAGTTGGTAGCTAGCTAGCTAACGTCAGCTATGCTAGTGATGATTGTGATGATTATCAAAATATACATAACCGGATACATAACCAGCAGTCTATGGTCTACCTACCAGTATACTCACCACCACTGGGGACCAACAAATTCCAACCATCTATTCCGCATGAATGTCTGTGCATGCCTGTGCATCCTGCTGGAAGCATGCATTTCATGGTCAATCCGTATAGGGCCTTTCAAATCAAGTCCAACTGTAATTGTCACATGCACGGAATACAACAGCTGTAGACTTTAATGTGAAATGCTTACATACGAGATTTTTTCCCAACAATGCAGTTAAAAAGTAAGACAATTTTAATTTAAAAAAAGATAAAACAGAGTAGCGGCAGCGTATTGTAATGACCTGACTAGATCATAAAGGAACAATTGCCCAGACTGAGGCTTGAGTTTACGAATTGACGGTTTATTAACCCAATTTTACACAGGCTACTGTTTGGCCATAGCCCACGCCAAATAAATGAAAGATACCCCAAAAACCAACCGTGAGCTTCAATTGTGAAGGCCAGATGTAAGAGAGAACAATGGCTAAACGTGGTCTTAACTTCCAATGCTCCATCCCCCTGCCCAAACCCCGTCCACGATGACGGCATCAGAACATTCCAGGCATTCCCGTGATTGGCAGATAGCAGGTTGATTGGCATGTCGGACCCCGCGAACACGGGTAAGTACAACACAACCCACTAATAGCCTAACATATAACACACAGCTGTCTGTGCGGGTCGCTACAGTAAATAAAGAGTGTGAACGTGTACAGTTGAAGTCAAAAGTTTGCATACACCTTAGCCAAATACATTCAAAACTCAGTTTTTCACAATTCCTGACATTTAATCCTTGGAAAAATTCCCTGTTTCAGGTCAGTTAGGATCACCACTTTATTTTAAGAATGTGAAATGTCAGTAGAGAGAATTATTTATTTCAGCTTTTATTTCTTTCATCACATTAGTCATTAGTCAGTAGTCTTCCACAAGCTTCCCATAATAAGTTGGGTGAATATTGGCCCATTCCTCCTGACAGAGCTGGTGTAACTGAGTCAGGTTTGTAGGCCTCCTTGCTCGAACATGCTTTTTTAGTTCTGCCCACAAAAAAATAATTGAGGTCCAGGCTTTGTGATGGCCACTCCAATACCTTGACTTTGTTGTCCGTAAGCCATTTTTCCACAACTTTGGAAGTATGCTTGGGGTCATTGTCCATTTGGAAGACCCAATTGCGACCAAGCTTTAACTTCCTGACTGATGTCTTGAGATGTTGCTTCAATATATCCACATAATTTTCCCGCCTCATGATGCCATCTAGTTTGTGAAGTGCACCAGTCCCTCCTGCAGCAAAGCACCCCCTCAACATGATGCTGCCACACCCGTGCTTCACGGTTGGGATGGTGTTCTTCGGCTTGCAAGCCTCCCCCTTTTCCTCCAAACATAACGATGGTCATTATGACCAAACAGTTCTATTTTTGTTTCATCAGACCTGAGGATATTTCTCCAAAAGTACAATCTTTGTCCCGATGTGCAGTTGCAAACCATAGTCTGGCTTTTTTTAATGCCGGATTTGGAGGAGTGGCTTCTGTCTTGCTGAACAGCCTTTCAGGTTATATCAATATAGGACTCATTTTACTGTGGATATAGATACTTTTGTACCTGTTTCCTCCAGCATCTTCACAAGGTCCTTTGCTGTTGTTCTGGGATTGATTTGCACTTTTCGCACCAAAGTATGTTCATCTCTAGGAGACAGAAAGCGTCTTCTTCCTAAGCTGTATGACGGCTGCGTGGTCCCATGGTGTTTAAACTTGCGTACTATTGTTTGTACAGATGAACGTGATACCTTCAGGCGTTTGGAAATTGCTCCCAAGGATGAACCAGACTTGCAGAGGTCTACAATTCTTTTTCTGAGGTCTTGGCTGATTTATTTGGATTGTCCCATGATGTCAAGCAAAGAGGCACTGAGTTTGAAGGTAGGCCTTGAAATACATCCACAGGTACACCTCCAATTGACTCAAATGATGTCAATTAGCCTATCAGAAGCTTCTAAAGCCATGACATAATTTTCTGGAATTTCCAAGCTCTTTAAAGGCACAGTCAACTTAGTGTATGTAAACTTCTGACCCACTGGAATTGTGATACAGTGAACTATAAGTGAAATAATCTGTCTGTAAACAATTGTTGGAAAAATTACTTGTGTCATGCACAAAGTAGATGTCCTAACCAACTTGCCAAAACAATAGTTTGTTAACAAGAAATTTGTGGAGTGGTTGAAAAATGAGTTTTAATAACTCCAACCTAGCTGTATGTAAACTTCCGACTTCAACTGCATCTACATGTGAGTGTGTGTGTGGCATTAATATGCATGTGTCTGTGTGTTTTGAGTGTGATGTGTGCGTGATGTGTGTGTGTGTGTGTGTGTGTGTGTGTGTGTGTGTGTGTGTGTGTGTGTGTGTGTGTGTGTGTGTGTGTGTGTGTGTGTGTGTGTGTGTGTGTGTGTGTGTGTGTGTGTGTGTGTGTGTGTGTGTGTGCATAGAGCCAGTGCAAGAATGACAGTAAAAAATGTATAAATGAAAGGGGGGTCAATGCAAATAGTTCAGGTAGCCATTTGATGAACTGTTCAGGAGCCTTGTGGTCCCAGACTTAGTGCTCCGGTACCGCTTACCTTGCGCTAGCAGAGAGAACAGTGTATGTCTTGGGTGGCTGGAGTCTTTGACAATTTTTAGGGCCTTCCTATAGAGGTCCTGGATGGCAGGGACCTCGGCCCCAGTGATGCACTGGACCATACGCACTACCCTCTGTAGCTCCTTGCTCCTCGGATGCCAAGCAGTTGCCATACTGTACCAAGCCAGTCAAGATGCTCTCAATGTTGCAGCTGTAGAACTTTTTGAGGATCTGAGGGCCCATGCCAAATCTTTTCAGCCTCCTGAGGGGGAAGAGGAGTTGTCGTGCCCTCTTCACAACTGTGTTGTTGTGTTTGGACCATGATAGGTCCTTGGTGATGTGGACACGAGGAACCCGTGGGTCCAGTGTGTTTGGGATGATGTTGATGTAAGCCATGACCAGCCTTTCATGGATACAGATGTGAGTGCTACGGGGTGGTAATCATTTAGACAGGTTACCTTGGAGTTCTTGGGCACAGGGACTATGGTGGTCTGCTTGAAACATGTAGGTATTACAGTATATGTATATACTGTACTCTATATCATCTACTGCATCTTAATGTAATACATGTATCACTAGCCACTTTCACTATGCCACTTTGTTTACATACTCATCTCATATGTATATTCTGCACTCAATACCATCTACTGTATCTTGCCTATGCCACTCTGTACCATCACTCATTCATATATCTTTATGTACATATTCTTTATCCCCTTACACTTGTGTCTATAAGGTAGTAGTTTTGGAATTGTTAGCTAGATTACTTGTTGGTTATTACTGCATTGTCGGAACTAGAAGCACAAGCATTTCGCTACACTCGCATTAACATCTGCTAACTATGTGTATGTGACAAATAAAATTTGATTTGATTTGATTTGATTTGACTGGGTCAGGGAGAGGTTGACAATATCAGTGAAGACACTGAAGTAAGAAGTATGCTTCCTGGTAATCCTTCTTTATCAAATTTCCAAATGGCCGTAATCCTTTGAATGTGTTGGTTGAGGGTGAGGAAACAACAGAGCCCCATTCAATGAAGGGAAAGTAAGTGGGTGGAGGGGCGATTTGCACGTGGAGCTTGGCAAAGGGGGCCATGATTTGTTGACGTAATTATAATCCAAACCCAAATTTAATGTACTTGTTGTGACGCACTGAGGTTCCAAACTCTGTTTTAGACGAGACAGACTTTATGACAAAAAATTATCCTATTTATACTTTGTATTACATTTTGACAATAGAATAATTTTCTGAATCATATCGGGACCCCAAAGGGTGCACGTTTTAGCTTTTGCCCCAACAGTACACAGCTGATTCAAATAATCAACCAATCATCAAACTTTGATTACTTGAATCAGTTGTGTAGTACCAGGGCAAAAAACTAAACATGCATCCCTTGGGGTCAACAGGACCGAGTTTGGGAAACACTGGATTAGTTGTTTTTTAGGGGCACTCGCTCTATAATAATGATCTGTGGTCTATGAAGGCATAGCCACAGAAAGCAGACCCTCTCATTGAAAGAGTTGCCTCACTCCTGTCATGTTGTCTTTTTTGTTGCTGCTATCTTAGAAAATGCTGTTTCCACCTTCTGATAGTATCATACTTTTATTGATCAAACTGTTTGTGTGTGTTTGCGGTTTCACTTTTACCACCCATTTATTCCTACACCCATGTTGAGAGAGATTGTGGTTTGCATAATTCCATATTGCTTCAATGCATCGTTGAGAGGCTCTTACTGTCCCGTACTGCACCTGGGAAATGGCTCCAGAATGTGCATTTCAGTTCAGAGGCTGAACATGAAAAGTCAATTACAGAGATGGATGGAGATGTGACTGAGGACCCTGGCTGACTCTTTTTACTCATGTGGTTCTGTTCTGTAGGAGTCCTTTTTTCATTGGGTTTTTGGAGTGACTGAATCTGACTGCTAGGAGTCATCGATGTGGACACAGGAAAATCCATCCTCTTTGTCCCCAAGCTGCCTGAGAGCTATGCAACCTGGATGGGAGATTGCGTCACTGGCAACGCCTTTCAGCTCAGTCACAGGAGAGAGAGGGATAGAGGGAGAGAGCGAAGAGGAGAGAGAGGTTTTATTTATAAATGAGATCATTTTCAGAATGAATGTGTTTGGCTGCCTGTTATTGCATATCTAGCCCTTTGGTTTCTCGAAAGGAGATATTATTTTTAAATGGATTCCATAGACTTCAAATCTTTATCTCTCGAGCTCAGCAGACAGAGTCAGGAGTATTGCAGCCTAGTATTGCTTTAATCAGCAAATTCAGTAGATGCATCCAGCTTATCTAAAAGGCCCTCTTCTCAGACAATAGTGCTTCTGCAGACTGTTTCAGTTTGAAGTCTCTGAAACACAATGGATGGAATATTAGATTACCATATTTCTTTACTGTTGACTTACATGTATGTGTATTTATTCAGCTCCTAGCCTTGCCTCGGACTAATTAGTCCATCTCTCTCTCTCTCTCTCAGCTATTAAGCTCTGTCTGTATGTTTCCTTAGATGTCACAGCCGCTAGAACGGTATTGTGCTAAATTGCCTGAGAAAAACACTTTATTTGTTCTTAAATCGAGTGTTTACGACATTGCCATTAGCACACTGTGGCTGATATTTTGACAGTGTAAAATATGGGGATTTAACAAAAAAACAACTTGCCCCATACTGTACTTTATTCTTAATCATGTGCCATGTGTAGATGTTTTAGACAGTTATGAAACCAGGGGTGGCAGATGGGTAAACACCTGCCATTTCACTCAACCAACCTTTGTCAGAACCTGATAGGTGGATGAAAGTAATTATTTGTTGTATCTATGCTATGATGCATCTGACTCATTTGGGTGATCTTGGCACCATTGTCACTGTGACTCAGATTATATGTGAATATGATCAGCCTCAGGAGACAATATGGACTCAAGACACTAAGAATCCTGTATTATTGTACTGCACTGCACTGCACTGCACTGTGTGTGTGTGTGTGTGTGTGTGTGTGTGTGTGTGTGTGTGTGTGTGTGTGTGTGTGTGTGTGTGTGTGTGTGTGTGTGTGTGTGTGTGTGTGTGTGTGTGTGTGTGTGTTATCCTGCTTCTTAAGGCCTACTCATTAAAACAGATTGTGTTTGTGTCTTTTGACAAGATCCATCCCTGAGAATACTTCAAGGAGAAATGCGTTGTCGGTGAGGTGCAATACACCTGTGATGCAAGTTAGTGTTCTTTTTAAGTCTGTTTTTTGAGTAACAATGCAGAAGATGTGTCTTATGTTATTTAGGTTGAAAGCCTGGTCAGGATGCAGAGCTTCATACTGGAAACTGAACCAGTGGGCAGAGATATAAAAAAAACAATGATGGTTTCATTCATTCATAGTGTGATACAAAACATAATCATTTGGTGGGTGCTCATATGTGTCCTATTTCAATTGTGTGAATTGGAAATGTGTTTTTTGCATATCTTTCTCTGCCTGAGACATTTTCTGGGAGTGAGGTCATGGCCAGGGTCTTCCATTATCAACAGTGACCCTGGATCAATTAGGATGAATTGCCTCACTCAAGGTCATTAGCAAGTGCATCAGCGATGTCGTACCCACAGGAACTATTAAAACATTCCCAAACCAGAAACCGTGGATTGATGGCAGCATTCGCACGAAACTGAAAGCGCAAAGCACTGCTTTTAACTAGGGCAAAGTGACCGGAAACATGACCGAATACAAACAGTGTAGCTATTTCCTCTGCAAGGCAATCAAACAAGCTAAGCGTCAGTATAGAGACAAAGAGAGTCGCAATTCAACGGCTCAGACACAAGAGGTACTGTATATACTGTATTTTATACCCTCTATTGCACCTAGCCTATGCCGCTCGGCCATCGCTCATCCATATACTTATATGTACATATTCTCATCCACCCCTTTAGATTTGTGTGTATTAGGTAGTTGTTGGGGAATTGTTAGATTACTTGTAAGATATTACTGCACTGTCAGAACTAGAAGCACAAACATTTCGCTAAACTCGTATTAACATCTGCTAACCATCTGTATGTGACCAATCAAATTTGATTTGATTTGAGAAGCCCCATCTACTGTACTTTGAAGAATGAATCCCATATGTCACGGTGTACTCTACGGGCGTAAAGTGTATACTGTTACATGTGCACGTCTTTGAAGATGGAATTTGAACGTGTTTCATAGACTACTACCATATTAATCCCCTCATAACATTGTACAAATGATTTGATTTTCAAACCATTATTCCTTGTAGGTGAAATATGTCTCTTCTCTTGTTTGGAGGATTGAGGCAAATGCATGCTGATCCTGCGCAGTTCATCATGTGTGAGTGTGACATACTGTCAGACTGAGTGTCAGGATTATGGATGAGAGTGCTGCTGGCAGGGAAGGTGACTGACCAGCCCTGCCCAAGTGTAAACCCATCTCACTGTGTACTGTACCCTTGGACATCTGACGTACAGTAGAGTTGAGTAAGGGGTATTGGAAATTTGAATACAGAGTAGGCTGGTTGAGAACATAGAACTTTGAGGTAGCCTTAGTTTGTTAATATGCTGTTTTGATGTCTTTTAAAATCTACATTTAAATTAGAAATCGTATTTAAAATGCATGCCATTTGAATTAGAATTTCAATCATGATTCTTTTTCCAAAGGTCCTTCACCATAGATGCTGTTTGACATCATGTTTCTAAGTATGTAGACACAGTGCTTCATGGCTACCCACTGTGTCACGACTTCCGCCGAAGTCGGTCCCTCTCCTTGTTTGGGTGGCGTTCGGCGGTCGACGTCACCGGCTTTCTAACCACCGCCGATCCACTTTTGATTTTCCATTTGTTCTGTCTTTGTCTTATCACACCTGGCTTCACTCATCCATTATTATTTAACCCTCTGTTCCCCATGTTGTATTTGTGAGTGATTGTTATTTGTTACGTGGTTAATTGTCAGGCGTTGCACTTTTGTTTCGGACCATGTTTTTGGCAGTTGTATGTGTTATGTGCTGTCATTTGGTAACCGGTATTAAAGTGCGCCTGTTTATTATACTCCGCTCTCCTGCACTTGACTTCGCCTCCCATATACACGCATTACACACTGGGCAAAAACTGGTTGAATCAACGTTGTTTCGACGTCATTTCAACCTCAAAAAATCTATGTGATGCCGTTGAATTAACTTGGAAAACGAATTGGATTTGCAAAAAGTCATCAAAGTAAGGGCATTTCATATTTTTCTCACCCAACAAATGCTTTGTTGTTGTCACGTTGAATTCACGTTAGTTGACAACTCAACCAAATGTAAATCAAAACTAGACGTTGAACTGACATCTGTGCCCAGTGGGTACTGTTGTCCCTAAGGTGCAAAGCCAGTAAACAAAAAGGGAGTGAGCGGCCCATCATGTCTAGGCATCAATAACAACATTTAAATGAGATTGAGGTGAGGGAAGATCACTCGCTTCAAGCTTCCAGGAAGTGCAAACCCATGTCTCTGGAAGCAGCTTTTAGCGCTTCTCAAACAAATAATTTGAAGGAGCAAATAGTGAGGAAAAACATCAACAAGCTTGAGATGGGTAATCTTAAGAAACAACATAAATTGGAGAGTAAACACTGAAATATAATCCATTCTGCCAACAAGCTGATGTGATGTGGATTTTACCCCTGCCCTCCAATATCAATAAAGCCTTGATAATTGTAGGTTCCAATCTCAGACACCCTCTCTCTCTATCTCACTCACACACACTCACACACACACTGCTTTCAGAAAGTATTTGCCAGTAGTCAAGGTGTAGTGCTGCGGTGCAAAGAGAATAGCTGTCATTACATAAACAGAAACAACCACAACAAACAGAAAGACAGAACAGCCTGGTGGAATAGTTGGTAGACTGCAGGGAGATTGGATGTGACTGAGACCTCATTTGGAGAGTGGGATCCCTGACTGTTTGGTGCCCCTCTATCCCAATGTAATGCAACAATGTGTATTCCTCAGGCAGCCCCTTACATCCCATCCCATTGCTCTGTCATTAAGGGGCCTTGTTTGAGTTCCTCCACATCCATTACATATATTGTGTGTCCTAAATCACACCCTATTTCCTATATAGAGCACCACCATATGGTCTGGTCAAAAGTAGTACACTATATAGGGAATAGGATGCCATTTGGGGGCGCATGTTAATCACTATGGAAAGGCCCCTTGTGCCCAACTCAGTAATCAAATCAAATCAAATTTTATTGGTCGCATACAAATCTTTTGCAGATGTTATTGCCGATGTAGTGAAATGCTTGTAATTAAAGCTGCTTGACTTCCCCGCAATATGCAAACAAGCCAATCTTGATCGCCATAATGATCATAATTCCCCACTTACCGAAAATTGTCATTGGCTCTGGATCCAATCACAAATTATAGATTACAGACTCGTCGCTAAATAGTATATTCTTATCATTGAAATCTGCTTACTGTAAATTGAGCCAGGAAAATCTAACAAGACAAAGCCATATTCATCTGGGATGTTTGACATAGTAAACTCTCCATTCAACTCTGCAGTAAACATATCTTGTTTGGAGAATTATACTGTTTGGAAAAAACACTCTGGTTGTATTCTCACATTAAACAATTGAACAAAATGTACAATTTGATTCTTCAGAATTCCCATTCTGGCTGCACAGCACTTCTTTTGTGCTGGATATGAGAGTGGTCATGATGAGATGATGGGTTATGCTGGGCTCCCTCTGGGTTGTTTACTATTAATTTAATTAAATCAGTGCCCCATACATCAGCTTAATAACACAGATTTTTTCAGCCAGTCGCTCAACCTATTCACTCAACATAGTCTCTCAGATTCATATTTGCTCAGTTGTCATGTTTACACCTTTATCATTGCCAGTGAAATATTACACTGGCTACTTTTGTCAGTGTCTGTATTCATTATAGTATCGCAGCTGTTTTTCACATGAAACCGTGCCTGACCATATTACTCTGTTTCTGCCCTCGGTCCTCAGTCTCAGTCTCCTAATGGGGCTGTTTTGAACAAGATCCTATCTATCTTGTCCTCTTAGGCTCGCCATGCCACTGTCTCTCTCTGTACGTTGGGAGAGATAGAGACTTGTTTTCGTCTTCTATAACTTGTAAGATTGCCTGACAACAGTGATTGACCTTGATCCAGTGTGCATTCTGCTCAACCTTTTGCTCATATATATGTAACCTCAGCAGCCGTAGCTCCCAGAGCTTCCCATTCCTCAGCCTGTTTCATAGCCATGCTGCAGCATGTATCACATCCAAGACCCATTTTTACTCAAAATCTAACTT
Source organism: Oncorhynchus mykiss (assembly GCF_013265735.2). Taxonomy (NCBI): domain Eukaryota; kingdom Metazoa; phylum Chordata; class Actinopteri; order Salmoniformes; family Salmonidae; genus Oncorhynchus; species Oncorhynchus mykiss. Next base: position 35,111,189 of record NC_048590.1, on the reverse strand, counting down.
TCCTCTCTAGTGGTTTGCCACTGGGAACACACTGGTTGAATCAATATTATTTCAAATGTGATTTGTCAACAGGTTGTTACTTCAATGTAGTTTCAAAATAATCATCAGAACTATGTGTACATTAAAATTGCGTAGAATATTTCACAGAAATGTAAAAAATCTTTCCATGACATAAACTGACCAGGTGAATCCAGGTGAAAGCTATGATCCCTTATTGATATCCACTTCAATCAGTGTAGATAAAGGGGAGGAGACAGGTTAAAGAAGCCTTGAGATAATTGAGACATGGATTGTGTAAGTGTGTTATTCAGAAGGATGAATGGGCAAGACAAAAAATGTAAATGACTTTGAATGGAGTATGGTAGTAGGTGCCTGGCGCACCAGTTTGTGTCAAGAACTGCAAAGCTGCTGAGTTTATCATGCTCAAGAATGGTCCACCACCCAAAGGATATCCGACACATTGGTGTGGCTTGCTTCCGGGTTAAGTGAGCAGTGTGTCAAGAAGCAGTGCAGCTTGGCAGGGTTGTGTTTCGAGGGACGCATGGTTCTCGACCTTTCCCTCTCCCGAGTCCGTACAGGAGTTGCAACTCCCTAATTGATGAGAAGCATACCCATAACATGATGCAACCTCCACCATGCTTGAAAATATGAAGTGTGGTACATAGTGATGTTTTGTGTTGGATTTACCCCAAACATAATGCTATGTATTCAGGACGTAAAGTTCATTTCTCTGCCAATTTTCATGCAGTTTCACTTTCGTGCCTTATTGCAAACAGGATGCATTTTTCTGTACAGGCTTCATTTAGGTTAGTATTGTGGAGTAACTACAATGTTGGTGATCCATCCTCAGTTTCCTCCTATCACAGCCATTAAACTCTGTAACTGTTTTAATGTTTTAAAGTCACCATTGACCTGAAGATGAAATCCCTGAGATGTTTCCTTCCTCTCCGGTGTCGTGTCTTTGGGTATGCTGGATTAAGTGATATGACATGCTATTACATAAAATAATTTATCCTTAATTAATATTACCTGATTGAGCTAATCAGGTAAATGTAATTAACTAGAGAGTCGGGTACCACAAAATAATATTTATAGAGCTGTTATCTTCCAAATAAACTCTTAAAGATCTAGTAATATTTTACATAAATAGCAGTCAATATTAATCGTCATCTTAATTCTGTCACGGATCTCGTCCTCCTCTTCTGAGGAGGAGTAGCGAGAAGGATAGGAGGACCAAAACGCAGCGTGTCCCTAATGTTTAATAAAAACAACAGAACTCTGGAACAAAACAAAATAACGTGCATCAACGAAACAGTCCCGTGTGGCGACAAACACTGACACCGAAGACAAACACCCACGAAACACAGGTGGAAAAAAGTCTACCTAAGTATGATTCTCAATCAGAGACAACTAACAACATCTGCCTCTGATTGAGAACCATACTAGGCCGAACACAGAAACCAACATAGAAAAACAAACATAGACTGCTCACCCCAACTCACGCCCTGACCATAGTAAACAAAGACAAAACAGAAAGTGACAGTCCCCCCCCCCGAAAGGTGTGGACTCCGGCCGCAAACCTAAATCTATAGGGGAGGGTCTGGGTGGGCGTCTGTCCGGGGGGGCGGCTCTGGCGCGGGACATGAACCCCACTTCACCATAGTTTTTGTCCGCCTCCTCAACCACCCCCGTGGCCTTTTACAAGCGGCGACCCTCGCCGCCAACCTCAGACTGGGGACCCTAGCAATGGGTCCCAAATGGACGGGAGATTCCGGCAGCGCCGGACAGGCAGGAGGCTCCTGCAGCTCCGGAGTGAAGGGCGATTCTGGCGTCGCCGGCGTGACAGGCCGCTCTGGCAGCTCCTGGCTGACCGACGGCTCTGGCATATCCATGCTGACCGATGGCTCTGGCAGCTCCATGCTGACCGACGGCTCTGGCAGCTCCTGGCTGACCGACGGCTCTGGCAGTTCCTGGCTGACCGACGGCTCTGGCTGCTCCTGGCTGACCGACGGCTCTGGCAGCTCCTGGCTGACCGACGGCTCTGGCAGCTCCTGGCTGACCGATGGCAATCGGCAGGTCCTGGCTGACTGACGACTCTGGCAGGTCCTGGCTGACTTACGGCTCTGGCAGGTCCTGGCTGACTTACGGCTCTGGCAGCTCCTGGCTGACTGACGCCTCTGACAGCTTCTGGCTGACTGACAGCTCAGGACAGACTGGCGGCTCTGGCAGCTCAGGACAGACTGGCGGCTCTGGCAGTGCTGGAGAGGAGGAAGGCTCTGACAGCACTGGACAGAAGGGAGCACCTGTAGGGAGAAGATGGAGAGACAGCCTCTTGCGTGGGGCTGCCACCGGAGGGCTGGTACGTAGAGGTGGCACCGGATAAACCGGATCGTGAAGGCGCACAGGAGGTCTCGAGCACCGAGCCTGCCCAACCTTACCTGGTTGTATGCTCCCCGTAGCCAGGCCAGTGCAGCGAGGTGGAATAGCCAGCACTGGGCTGTGCTGGCGAACCGGGGACACCATGCGTAAGGCTGGTGCCATGTACACCGGCCCAAGGAGACGCACTGGAGACCAGATACGCTGAGCCGGCTTCATGGCACCTGGCTCGATGCCAACTCTAGCCCGGCCGATATGAGGAGCTGGGATGTACCGCACCGGGCTATGCACACACACCGGGGACACTGTGCGCCTCACGGCATAACGCAGTTCCTGCCAGGTCCCTCTATCTCTCCGGTAAGCACGGGAAGTTGGCGCAGGTCTCCTACCTGCCTTCGCCACACTCCCCGTGTGCCTCCCCCCATACATTTTTGGGGCTTCCTCTCGGGCTTCCAGCCGCGCTGCCGTCCTGCCTCCTCATACCACCGCCTCTCTGCTTTCGCTGCCTCCAGCTCAGCCATGGGGCGGCGATATTCTCCAGCCTGTGCCCAGGGTCCCTTGCCGTCCAGAATCTCCTCCCATGTCCAGGAGTCCTGCGATCGCTGCTTCTGCTGCTGCTGCTGCTGCCCGTTACCACGCTGCTTGGTCCATTTGTGTTGGGTGTTTCTGTAACGAATCTCGTCCTCCTCTTCTGAGGAGGAGTAGCGAGAAGGATCGGAGGACCAAAACGCAGAGTGGTAAGTGTCCATAATGTTTAATAAAAACAACAGAACTCTGGAACAAAACAAAATAACGTGCATCAACGAAACAGTCCCGTGTGGAGACAAACACTGACACGGAAGACAAACACCCACGAAACGCAGGTGGAAAAAAGGCTACCTAAGTATGATTCTCAATCAGAGACAACTAACGACACCTGCCTCTGATTGAGAACCATACTAGGCCGAACACAGAAACCAACATAGAAAAACAAACATAGACTGTCCACCCCAACACACGCCCTCACCATACTAAACAAAGACAAAACAAAGGAACTAAGGTCAGAAAGTGACAAATTCAGTCTCATCTGAAAGTTGTACATTCTTGGTTATCTGCAAGAACCCTGGCTAATAAGTTGAATCAGCAATTTAGTAAATACCTAACTAATTACACAGAATTACACATATACATATTTAAATCATAACTTGATTACAAATGACGTCATAAAGGAAAACGTCCCTAGCGGGCGGAACAGATATGACAGCTGGTTACACAAAAGAAAAGGGGCTGGGTTTGAGTGAAAGAGTGGGAAGACTGAGGAACAAAGGGCGAAGCTGTGCTATCTTACAGTATCTTATGCATTCTAAATTACCACCCATTTGGAAAAGGAACATGCAATAAATATTTACTCTGAGCTGCGCTTCGGTAGGTTGGTGGTAGATGGAAGGCCGTGTTGCCCAACCGAGTCCTTTGAAGAATGTCTCTGCTGGTAAATTGAATACGTTGTATTAACGTTGTTGGGTGATAGACGGGATACTCTGTCTATTCCTTCCTAACCCTCGTTTGCAGCGGATGTTGCTAACTCAACGGCTAGGAGGTATCACTTCTGTAGTGAATAAGAGTTCAAAGTTCATACCATTCACAACCAAAGCTCTCGCTGATGTTGGCTTCGTTCTGTAGTTATTATCTGAACCATTCTGACATCGGACCGTCGTCCTCACGTCCTCGGAACAGGAGGTTATATTGTCATCAAGGGCTTATATAGGACGGGAGAGGAGGGCGTGTTTGAAAAGTTTCATAGCCCGTGTCCCTTCACAGGGGAGGGCCACTGATTGAGCAGAGCCCTATCTTATGAAAACCCACATCTCACATTTTAGAAGCTAAAATCACATTTCATACCATCACAAATAATTTCATATTCAAACATTTAAATTGAACAACAATTCCATGTGAATCTGATAACTCTGATGTATAGACTTTCCACTGTGGAAAGTCTATACGGAGAATGTCTCAGATGACAACCGAACTGACATCATATTCATTAAGTACCACTGCATATGTTCAATTGGTCGGATTACCAGAATATAGTTCATTTCTCCCCACATACTGATATTCCCAGAATCTCTATGTTAACCAAGGGGTTTTTAAATGTAACCTCAGTAGGTTAGAGAAGAGAAAAGGGGGGAAGAGGTATTTATGACGGTCATAAACCTATCCCCCAGGCCAACGTCATGACACCCCCTACCTTGTAACAAAACAACTGAAATGCATTAAGAAGGATAGAAATTCCACAAATTAACTTTTAACAAGGCACACCTGTTAATTGAAATGTATTCCAGGTGACTACCTCATGAAGCTGGTTGAGATAATGCCAAGAGTGTGCAAAGCTGTGGTGCTCGGTGGTCATCGTCGCCGGCCTACTAGCTGCCACCGATCCATTTTTCCTTTTCGTTTGTGTCTGTCTGTTGTTGTTATCACCTGTGTCTGATTAGTTAATTTTGTTGGGTTTATTAACCTCTGCTGCCTGCTAGTCTTTGTGCGGGATTATTTTGCTGTGTGAGCTCTGTTAGGGGTGCGTGTTTGCGCCACAGTGTATTTTCCCTCACAGTCGTTGTACCGTTGGTACTGTGTAGGAGTAGAGGTTTCTCCTCCGTGTGTTTCGTGATTTTCCCCGCCTGTTGTTGGTGGGTTGGTACTAACTAACTAACTAATAAAAGACTGTGCAAACTGGAATTCCTTGCTCTCCTGCTCCTGACTCCTGCACCTACCTCCTCTTAGGAGGCACCTAACACCTCCCTGGCCAAGGACCTTTTCCCCGGATTGCTCAGTTTGGCTGGGCAGCCAGCTCTAGGAAGAGTCTTGGTGGTTCCAAACTTCTTCCATTTAAGAATGATGGAGGCCACTGTGTTCTTGGGGACCTTCAATGCTACAGACATTTTTTGGTACCCTTCCCTAGATCTGTGCCTCGACAGCTCTACGGAGCTCTACGGACAATTCCTTCGACTTCGTGGCTTGGTTTTTGCTCTGACATGCACTGTCACTGTGTGACCTTATATAGACAGGCGTGTGCCTTTCCAAATCATGTCCAATCAATTGAATTTACCACAGGTGGACTCCAATCAAGTTGTAGAAACATCTCAATGTATATTGTTCTGATGATTAGGTTGAAAGTATATTGAAGTAACAATCTGTTAGTTAGTTTAAGTCAATGTCTGTAAGTTGAAGTTGTACCCTAATTTCAATGTTTACAACAATTCTGGTTGAAATTACAGTACTGGTTGATGACTTTTTTAAATACGATATATTTTCCACGTTGATTCCATGTCACAATACATTGAGAAATGATGTTGAAACAACACTGATTCAACCAGTGTGTGCCCAGTGGGTTGTAGCTTTTTACCGTTTTCTTCAGCACAGCAGGGGTGTTTCGACAGTCTGCTTGGGTCTTTGGTCTTCTCCGACTGGTAATGAAGTATGACGTTGGTACACTGTTGGTCATGCCAGGCTTCTGCTATTTTTACTGGCGAACAAGGACAGTACTTTAGTGTGGCTTCAACATGGTGTGAATGCTGAAATGGTGCCCAGGGAATCATTGCTGTTTGGAATAACAGTGCCCTCAGGGAGTTTGAGTCAACATGGTATCTTTAGACTTTATCAAAATGCTGGACACATGGACATCTGTTTGAGTCGGGGTCAGGGTGAGATGTTTTCCCATAGTGAGCCTCGCAAACATTAAAGTAGTTCTCTCTAATCCATCATCCCCTAAAATGAGGGTTAAAGTTGTATGTTTTTTATATTGCTCACAGCATGTTTATAATTTGTTGGATGCGGAACCTCATCCTCTGATTTTGTGTCATTAATCAGAGTCTTCTTTCTGGGCTCATTAATTCCAAATAAAAAGTCACGCTACATGTTTTTCTGCTGTATTTGCTACGGGTGTGAAGCATGATGAAGTAGATCCTTCAACTAAACTCAATAAACACTTCCCTCACTTACTGCTTGATTTCAGCTGTCACATCACTCAGATATACAGTTTGGATATATGTATATTTCCTAGCTTTTATAAGCTTTTATAATATTACGTGGGGTGGTAGATAAAAAATACTCACTTACCCAGCTGGTAGCTTTGTTAAATGTTTTACTTTATTACTTTACTTTATCACAGTATAGTGTCAGAGACATTACTGATGTTAAAACTAATAGTTCTCCAACTCAGTGGCTGCTTGTTATGTTTTCTTATGAGGTTGTGTATCCTCTGTGAAAATCAATGGTAGTTCTCTACATTTATTAATGTTCTCTATAAACATTATCAAGTCAGGGCCATGTTGCCTGACATTTAAGCTGTTTGCAGAGGAGTAATAAACGGTGTTAAGCTCGTTTGAGCTTTGCCATTTAATGTGTTTAGTACCAGGGGAGCCATAGTACCACATCACTGCTTATGAGAGAGACCTTTCTGTCAGCAGTTCAGGACAATAAGAAAACATGAGCTTTTGTCTCTCCCAATTAGATGATTGATCATCACAGTGATCCTTCGTCAATGCTCCTCATATAGATTGCTGATAATATATGTCATTTAGATGCTTTTATCCAAAGCGACACAACAATTTGTGCTTATATATATATCTTTTTTTTAACATATGGGTGGTACCAGGAATCAAACCCTCTATACAGGCATTGCAAGAGCAATGCTCTACCAACTGAGCTACAGAGGACCTTTGATGTCATTTCCAAAATAAAGCTGGGAGTTCTACTAACTTTGGTAACACTCAATGCAACAGTTGATACTTCACTTCTCTTGACACTGTGTTAGATATGTAAGGCGGCAAAGCAAAGCAGTAGTTAAATGATATGATTTTGGTTATTATACACACAGTCATTGTCATCATTTGCAACATAATGTTATGCCTTGGTATGCCTACACCATCAACTAATCCCTTTGTAGCATGTAGATGCTGTGAATTCAATCAATGTGGGTCTGTTAGATCAGAAACGGGCACAGAGTTAACTGTCATCATGCTGTATCTCTTACCAACATGCTGCACACGTTCACTTTTTCAATATGCTGGATGTGTCATTCAGTATTAACATACACATATCTTTGTCTTAATGAACTGCAGGTCCAACATGTAAGACCCATATTTTGTTGTTTAAACACTTGTTCTCTACAATCTGCATCAATGTTATTCTATTGTCGTTTCTCTCTAAACTTGTTGCCATGATTTGGGATGAATTAATTTTCCTTTTAGACCCAGATAGACAGCAATTGTTTACACAGTGTTCTACTCCTGCAGTAGACTGAGACGTGAAAGTGGGCCTGATAAGTATATCATGTTTCTTCCAGCGTGGACAGAACACAGATAGTGGGAGTACCTGCCGCGAAGCCTCCTTTGAAGGAATCAGCCAGTACGTTTAATTGGCATCAATTATTCATTAGTGTAATTGTACATTGTTCAGCGAGGTCGACAGAGTTTTATTACCGGCATGCAGTGAATGCTCCTGCATACAGATTGGTTGGTGATTAATTTAATTCTGGAACTAATTCGGTTGACACTGAGATCTTGCTCCTTGCTTGTGAGTTATTAATTCATGGCAGCAACATTATTTTCTGTTCTGTTGGCCTTAATTTTTTTCTTCTGTTCTTTTCATATTTGCAAAATGTCCTGTCTGTATATGCACACACACTTTTATCCACAACATAACCAATACACTCTTGCCATCTTCATTAATGGAAGCCAAATAGAAGTGTGGCACTTAACAGTCAACTGTTAATGCTGTTAGCACAGTTGTGATAATATCTGCAAGTTTGGATAGAAGCCTCATTTTAATATAAGAGGCCTTTGGTGTTAATGTCTACATCCAAGAGGCTTTTAAATACTCTAACTTTTACCCTTAAGCTATACATTCTTAAGATAATCTATATAATGCACAGTGAGCTATGTGAGCTAGGAAGCATATTCCTGCACGTCTCGAAATATTTCTTAAAAACTTCAAAGGCATTCATGTGGTATTTCTAATTGTAGTATCTTGGTTGTGTACCTTGATCAACAACACAACCTTTTGTGTCTGATATTTCAGACTCCAAGTGAACAACATTGTTCTGCATCCAGTCATTGTAGGAATGGTTGCAATTTGTTTCTGTTTGCTGCACTTTCACTCTCTGAGATTCTGCAGTGTTAACTGTGATTTTTTTTGTCAAATTGAAGATTGAAACACTTCTGAAATGATAGACATGCTCATTATCTCTGATCAATCAATTAAGGTCTTGATTGTTTTACAGAAATTGAATAAAAAAATGATCCATCAACCTCGAAACTAAGTCAAATCAAAATATTGCTTTCATAAAATTCTGAAGTTCCGCTTTGATAAAAGATTAAATGAACAATAATGAATTCTTGCTAATTGAAACTTCATAGAGAAGTTTAATCTCTTTGGACCCTCTGTGTAATTCTGGAAAGAGTGGGAGGTTCTGTATTCTGATATAATGAAGTATAATAGAGTAACTGCATCATTCAACTCTCTTTCAGCTTACATGTTACCTTTCTCACTGATTTGACATAATAATGTTTTGTAGAAGGTAGTTTTCCATCAGAACACATCCATCCTGTTATAGATCATATTTTATATTGGCTACCACTATTTAAGAAGTTTTCTTTGAAAAAAAGTATTTGTGAAAGACATTCAAGACCTATTTCTAAACTGTTGGGGATCAATTGAAAAGCTTTCATCTCTCAGACTTCCAGATTCCAGACAATCAGGAGGAGCAGCTGCATTTTGGAGACGTTTAGAATTTTTTTTGCTAAATTTGATCAGTCAAGTAGTTTGAATCTGCAGGCGCCTAGCACCCTTTCATGTTTATTTTCATGGCGTGTTAGATACAGTAGGTTGTGTGTGATCAAAGGCCAGGCAAATTATAAGGAAGAGTTAATGGTCAAGCTATGAAACATCTCCATCCTCAATTTTCCTCTTACGCCTCACTGCCATTTCAAATGACTTTCTACATCCCATTTGGTGCATATTATTTTATTCCATATACTGTAGAAAATCTCAGTCCATACGGCTCTTGATTGCACCCCTTGAACTGTAAAAATGGGTTCCGGTCATTTGCGTTGGTGCTCCTTCTATGAATTTAGATGGCAAAACTGAAGTTCTGATTTTAAAGTGGCAGCTTTTCTCCCCATTCCCTCTAAAACATGTTATTTTGTAACCAATGCTTTGATATCTATGCATGGTCACTCTACCCCTACCTACATGTACAAATTACCTTGACTAATCTGCACCCCAGTACATTGACTCATTATTGTTATGTCATTTGATTGTGTTACTTTTCATTAAAACAATTATTTTAGTAAGTATTTTTTAAACTCTTTTTCTTGAACTGCTTCTTTGGTTAATTAACTTCTTCGGGCTAGGGGGCAGTATTCGGAAGTTTGGATTAATGAGGTGCCCAAAGTAAACTGCCTGTTACTTAGACCCAGAAATTATGGTATGCTAATAATTGGTAGCATTGGATAGAAAACACTCTAACGTTTCCAAAACTGTTAAAATAATGTCTGTGAGTATAACAGAACTGATATGGCAGCCGAAAACCAGAGGACAATCCACCCTTGAGTACTATGGCTGTCAATGGGAATATAAAAGGAATACCTACCAGACTGCAGTTCCTAGGGCTTCCACTAGATCTTTAGAAAGAGTTTCAGGCTTGTTTTTTGAAAAATTAGCTAGAATTTGTAGTTTTAGTAAGTGGCTCCCATTTTGGCTGTAGTGTTTGTTGCACGTTCCGGTGAGTGTGCGTACTTAGTTATTTATCTCCGGTAATGGTCTCCGGTATTCTCCGTCTTAAATTGTATCATTTCTTTACATATTAGGGTACCTGAGGATTGATTAGAAACGTTGTTTATTGGTAACTTTCTGGATTCATTTGTATGCATTTTGAACGAGGGAAACGAGGGTGGATTACTGAGTCTAGCGCGCCAATGAAACTGACCTTTTTGGGATATAAAGAAGGACTTTATCAAACAAACGGACCATTTGTTGTAGCTGGGACCCTTGTGATTGTAACCAGATGAAGATCTTCAAAGGTAAGGGATTTATTTTATCTCTATTTCCGACTTTCTGCTTGGATATCCAAGCCACTGCTTGTGCAATTTCACCGAATGTTGTTGAGGTGAGACTCTAGCGTCCCAATGATCTGTAAGAAGTTTAAGAGCTTGTAAGTACACATTTCACGGGAAGGTACACCTGTTGTGTTCGGCGCATTTTACAAATACAATTTCATTTGATTTGGCAGTTTTACCAAAATGTCTCTCTGTTGAACAGGAAATTAACCAAAATGACATTTAAATGTCACCTTTTTTTATAACCACTATAGTTTAAGTCAATAAAAACATAGTGTTAGTTCTAGAGCATCTTTACTCTCAGACCCACCAGTGAGACAGCAGCTATTGCAGCATCAGCCTCCTGAGGTTATTGTGTTTATGCTGTCAGAACCAGTGCTTTTCCCTGGGCTGTTTATGGCCTCCCAGGCATAGCCCTAAGCCAGTCTTCTCAGCTGTAATAGTCTTCGTGCTTGCCTGGCTGCCCCTGGCATTAGGCTCAGACCTTTACCTCTATAGGAAGATGTTTCATTATGGCTACACTCCTCTCTGCTGCAAACTTTCCATTTCTTTCTCTCCTTGCTTATTACCAAAGATTTACCAAAGAGAGTTCAAGGGCCTTAACATCCTGATGAACTGACATTTTCTCAAATGAGCTAAATCACCATTCAGGCACGTCTCCTAGTGGGGAATGATAGAAATCATATTTTTAGGCATGAGAGTTTTGTAACCAGGCCTTTTAGAGGTAATGTATATTTACCAGTATGATGTGTGTTAGTTTGAGGGCTTGATTGAGGACCCCTGATTGTAACACCCCATTAGAATAGTTCTGTCACAGTGCTCTGTAGAATATCCACCCGTAACCATTGGTTACTACTTATTTTCTTATTTGGAACTATTTTTGTAAAGTCTTAATAGTCTACTGTTGCAGTTTCACACTGAGTCATCTGAGGTGGTAACTGCATCTCTAATGTGAAGAGAATCATTAAGACATAAATGGTGGGAGAAACCATAACCAAGAATAGAATCAGAAAAACACCTCACTAACAATATGGTAAGAAGCTGATTTCCCTGTGCGCATGTTTGTGTGTGTGTGTGTGTGTGTGTGTGTGTGTGTGTGTATCAGCAGTGAGGAAAGGATGAATAATGTGAGTGTTAGCTGAATTCATTATACACCTGTTTATTGAAGTTTCACCTCAACATCGACATAGATTTACTTCCAATGAGGTGAACAGGTGGGCTTTCGTATCACTTTTTCTATCACAGCCCTCCACTCTAACACACACACACACACACACACACACACACGCACACACACACACGCACACACACACACACACACACACACACACACACACACACACACACACACACACACACACACACACACACACACACACACACACACACACACACACACACAGACAGCTTTGAATTTATTGGTGGTACTGTTGCCTCTGGCTGGGTGCTATAGAGTAGACCTAGATAATGTGTGTTTGTGCATGATAAAATATAGTAATCTACACCTGGCATGCTAACGTTAAGCAGTTGATCTAATCTAATGAACATAGAGAAGAGGCCCTTGACTCCTTGTTCTTTCTCTTCCTGCAGCCGGCTGACTAAGACTGACATGGAGCTGGAGGTTCTGCGATACACTAACCAGATTTCCTGTGAAGCCCATAAAGAGGTAAAATCCTGCAGGACAGACAGACATACCTGCCACAGGGGGAGAAGGAGCTCCAGATTCTGGCTCATCTCATTTTCAAAGGGAGGTGATCTGTGCATTTTGGAAATGCAATGCCAGGATCTTCTGAGGTGCAGCATTCAGCGTATGAATATGTTCTAAATGCAGAAGAAAGTTTACAGCCTGATAGCAATGTAAACAGACGTGTACCCACTATAGCGTCTTGATGCTACTCTATACAGATTACATTGATTCTATGTACTAGGACTGTAAATACAAATTACTGTAAACTACAAAGATAGCCTACATAGTTACAGATCTTAGGCATCAATTCCCACCTAGCAACTACTGGGAACACCAACCACCAGGCACTATAGTGTGGACCTAAAAGGCTTAGCCATCCCATATTTATTTTACTAGGCAAGTCGGTTAAGAACAAATTCTTATTTTCAATGACAGCCTAGGAACAGTGGGTTAACTGCCTGTTCAGGGGCAGAATGACAGATTTGTACTTTGTCAGCTCAGGGGTTTGAACTTGCAACCTTCCTGTTACTAGTCCAACGTTCTAACCACTAGGCTACCTTGCCATGCAACATGGCAGGATCATGGTATTATCTCCCATTCTACACAGGCTCATAGTAATAAAAGCAAACACTACAATGAGGACGATTCATACAGTCCCTCCTAACAGTCAAGCTGGGCAAACCCTGGTCCCATTAAGAAAAAAGTGCCTAGAATGGTTGGGGTTCAAAGCTCTACCCTCCATACACACTCTCCTGTTATCCATACTTAAAAGTCTTGTCTTAAAAGGTTTTCTCAGAGAAGTGCAGTGCAGTCAAGGAGCAGGAGTGAAATGTGCTTTTGGAAGCTTTAGAGTAATTGACTAATCCAGATTGATGGTCACATACTGTAATTGAAAGAAAATAATTGCTAGCAGTGAATTAAAATATGAAAGGGGTTTCTTCTAGGAAATGCAATATTAATGCACTTGCTGGCTTTTCATTGGCAAAACAAATTACGAATGTGATGACAAATAGATATTGAGTTGGGTTGTCATCTTGGCTCCAAAATAACAAAAACAAACTGAGCCTGATGACTCCTCTTGATCAATGGAAAACAATTTGATATTGAAATCTCTAGGCAGTATTTCCCACAATGGATGAAATTCTTGAAGAATATTTCATTAATTATTTTAATTATATCAGAATGCAATATCGATAGTATATTCTAAAAATAATAACAAGGGTAAAAATTCCATATTTAGACAGTTAAAGTTAAAGTATAATTTATGTTTAATTTTCTCCATGTCCTAATACGTGCCGGGTATACCCCAAATGTATTCCCCTGCTCTGCAGGAAATGTTTCCACTGCCCCATCACGTGTAGGGGTGTCCTTGACAGACAAGGCCAATCGCTGGTTCAGGTTTGCCCGACCTTGAGCAGCCTGAGGCGCTGAACCTGCCTGTGGTCTCATTTTCTGCAATAAAGCCGTTGATGTACGTATATTAACCGACATTGGTCTTCATAAGTGCCAGTATCACAAAGGACTTATAAAGACAAATACCTCTGCTTTCCTGCCGGCCGCTGTTCTCTCCTTTATTGCTGCATACCCTCTGAGAGGTACAGGACTCTAGAGGCAACAATGAAGTTAAAACAAATGGATACTGAATGCAGAAATTAATTTAAAAATCCAATAGTGTTATGGGTTCAATACAGGGGCATGGCTTACCGAGTGCCGGTGATATTAGGTTCGTATAATTTCAGCAGAACTGGTCATGCAAGAAAACTGCTCTAGAGAATTAGCACTAAATCCAACAGGGGAAATCTCAGTGAAAATAAAAACCTGACAGAGCTTTGTTAAGATGCAGCATGTCAATGGGTAAAGGCCAGGTCTTAGGCATTAATTCATGCAGTCATATTAAGTCATTAACATAATACCTATTGGTCTCTCTCGTTGCATCTTACGTCTTACTTACATACATACATGCATCTTACATACATACAGGTGACGTCGGAAGTTTACATACACCTTAGCCAAATACATTTAAACTCAGTTTTTCACAATTCTTGACATTTAATCCTAGTAAAAATCTCCTGTCTTAGGTCAGTTAGGATCACCACTTTATTTTAAGAATGTGAAATGTCAGAATAATAGTAGAGAGAATGATTTATTTCAGCTTTAATTTCTTTCATCACATTCCCATTGGGTCAGAAGTTTACATACAGTGCCTTGCGAAAGTATTCGGCCCCCTTGAACTTTGCGACCTTTTTCCACATTTCAGGCTTCAAACATAAAGATATAAAACTGTATTTTTTTGTGAAGAATCAACAACAAGTGGGACACAATCATGAAGTGGAACGACATTTATTGGATATTTCAAACTTTTTTAACAAATCAAAAACTGAAAAATTGGGCGTGCAAAATTATTCAGCCCCTTTACTTTCAGTGCAGCAAACTCTCTCCAGAAGTTCAGTGAGGATTTCTGAATGATCCAATGTTGACCTAAATGACTAATGATGATAAATACAATCCACCTGTGTGTAATCAAGTCTCCGTATAAATGCACCTGCACTGTGATAGTCTCAGAGGTCCGTTAAAAGCGCAGAGAGCATCATGAAGAACAAGGAACACACCAGGCAGGTCCGAGATACTGTTGTGAAGAAGTTTAAAGCCGGATTTGGATACAAAAAGATTTCCCAAGCTTTAAACATCCCAAGGAGCACTGTGCAAGCGATAATATTGAAATGGAAGGAGTATCAGACCACTGCAAATCTACCAAGACCTGGCCGTCCCTCTAAACTTTCAGCTCCTACAAGGAGAAGACTGATCAGAGATGCAGCCAAGAGGCCCATGATCACTCTGGATGAACTGCAGAGATCTACAGCTGAGGTGGGAGACTCTGTCCATAGGACAACAATGAGTCGTATATTGCACAAATCTGGCCTTTATGGAAGAGTGGCAAGAAGAAAGCCATTTCTTAAAGATATCCAAAAAAAGTGTTGTTTAAAGTTTGCCACAAGCCACCTGGGAGACACACCAAACATGTGGAAGAAGGTGCTCTGGTCAGATGAAACCAAAATCGAACTTTTTGGCAACAATGCAAAACGTTATGTTTGGCGTAAAAGCAACACAGCTGAACACACCATCCCCACTGTCAAACATGGTGGTGGCAGCATCATGGTTTGGGCCTGCTTTTCTTCAGCAGGGACAGGGAAGATGGTTAAAATTGATGGGAAGATGGATGGAGCCAAATACAGGACCATTCTGGAAGAAAACCTGATGGAGTCTGCAAAAGACCTGAGACTGGGACGGAGATTTGTCTTCCAACAAGACAATGATCCAAAACATAAAGCAAAATCTACAATGGAATGGTTCAAAAATAAACATATCCAGGTGTTAGAATGACCAAGTCAAAGTCCAGACCTGAATCCAATCGAGAATATGTGGAAAGAACTGAAAACTGCTGTTCACAAATGCTCTCCATCCAACCTCACTGAGCTCGAGCTGTTTTGCAAGGAGGAATGGGAAAACATTTCAGTCTCTCGATGTGCAAAACTGATAGAGACATACCCCAAGCGACTTACAGCTGTAATCGCAGCAAAAGGTGGCGCTACAAAGTATTAACTTAAGGGGGCTGAATCATTTTGCACTCCCAATTTTTCAGTTTTTGCTTTGTTAAAAAAGTTTGAAATATCCAATAAATGTCGTTCCACTTCATGATTGTGTCCCACTTGTTGTTGATTCTTCACAAAAAAATACAGTTTTATATCTTTATGTTTGAAGCCTGAAATGTGGCAAAAGGTCGCAAAGTTCAAGGGGGCCGAATACTTTCGCAAGGCACTGTATTTTGTGAAGTGCACCAGTCCCTTTTGTGAAGTGCACCAGTCCCAGCAAAGCACCCCCACAACATGATGCTGCCACCCCCGTGCTTCAAGGTTGGGATGGTGTTCTTCGGCTTGCAAGACTCCCCCTTTTTCCTCCAATAATGGTCATTGTGACTAAACAGTTCTATTTTTGTTTCATTAGACCAGAGGACATTTCCATTGTACCAGAGTACGATCTTTGTCCCCATGTGCAGTTGCAAACCGTAGTCTGGCTTTTTTATGGCGGTTTTGGAGCAGTGGCTTCTTCCTTACTGAGCGGCCTTTCAGGTTATGTCGATATAGGACTCGTTGTACTGTGGATATAGATACTTTTGTACCTGTTTCCTCCAGCATCTTCACAAGGTCCTTTGCTGTTGTTCTGGGATTGATTTGCACTTTTCGCACCAAAGTACATTAATCTCTAGGAGACAGAAAGCGTCTCCTTCCTGAGCGGTATGACGGCTGCATGGTCCCATGGTGTTTAAACTTGCGTACTATTGTTTGTACAGATAAACATGGTACCTTCAGGCGTTTGGAAATTGCTCCCAAGGATGAACCAGGCTTGTGGAGGTCTACAATTTTATTCTGAGGTCTTGGCTAATTTCTTTTGATTTTCCCATGATGTCTAGCAAAGAGGCCCTGAGTTTGAAGGTAGGCCTTGAAATACATTCACAGGTACACCTCCAATTAACTCAAGTGATGTAAATTAGCCAATCAGAAGCTTCTAAAGCCATGACATAATTTTCTGGAATTTTCCAAGCTGTTTAAAGGCACAGTCAACTTAGTGTGTGTAAACTTCTGACAAACAGGAATTGTGATACATTGAATTATAAGTGAAGTAATCTGTCTGTAAACAATTGTTGGAAAAATTACTTTTGTCATGAACAAAGTAGATGTCCTAACCGTCTTGCCAAAACAATAGTTTGTTAACAAGACATTTGTGGAGTGGTTGAAAAATGAGTTTTAATAACTCCAACCTAAGTGTATGTAAACTTCCGACTTCAACTGTACATATACACACTTTTTTTAGAATATACCTATATTATTCCCCGCAAACCCTACCTCCCTTCCCCCAATTGGAGTAAACTAATAAACAATAACACTTAGGCTCCTATCTTCAGTTTATACATCTTATACACATTTTACAGACACAATCTATTTTACAATAGTTATATTTTGTTTGTTTTTAGTCCTTCCTCTATTTCTGATGTCCATCCAGTTTGATTTCTATTTGTAACTGTGCTATTTCACAAAATGTCTGAACCTACAGTATAACATTTTACAGACCCTGTATGTTTTACATTGGCTCTCTTGTTGTTATTAGTCACACTCTTCAGCTCCATTCAACCACTCCCATCTATCTCTTTACACCATCCATTTTGGATTTCTATTTGCCATATATTTTTCAACTGTGCTGTGATGCTTCACAAAAGTACTGCAACTTTATATTCTCATTGTCACGCGGGACTAGGTGTGTGTGCAGGAATCAGACGCAGAGAGAGAGTAACCGAGTAAAGTGCTTTACTATTGCACACCAAACTGATAAGCCCAATACAATACAGGGCGCAGGACACTATACCAGACAACCCAAAACCACAGGGTGTCCAGTATAGAAAATAAAATACACCACGACCTAATATGTACACACGTAACAAAAGACAATCCCGCACAAAACAAGGGCGGGTCAAACTACTACATATAGGGAAGCTAATTAAACCAAAATACACACAGGTGAAACGAATAAGACAAAACCAACAGACAAACGAAAAAGGGATCGGTAGCGGCTAGTAGGACGGTGACGACGACCGTCGAGCACCCCCCGAACAGGCAGGGGAGCCAACTTCGGCGGAAGTCGTGACACTCATAGCAGATATTAAATTAAAGATAAACATTTTTGCTAAAATAATTACTATATTATTGATTAATTGACTATGACTTTTTAAATCACCCAATGTTGCTATCTGCAGCATTAGTTCTAGGTAAATGTTGCAATTCTTCATCCATTCCTGGACCTGTGACCAAAAACAAGCTACATATGGACAATACCAAAATAAATGATCTAATGACTAATGACAAAATCTGCAGAGCTGGGAAGATTGTATCACCCATATGACATTCTATTGACATTCTATTGGTTACAAGAATTTTGTATAATAATTTTAATTTAAAAAATTGAAGTTTTGAATACGGCATTGTTTTGCGTATCAATTCATAAAGGATGTGCCATGGAATCGGTACATCGAAAATCTCTTCCCATCTCCTTAAATGAAATTGGTGTATGTTTTTATTCACCACAATTTTCTTAAACCATTTATGGTCTTTAATGCAGGGCCGAAAGACAAGTTCCTTACTTTTCCCCCTTCTACTTGTCTCTTCCATTTTTGTGGTAATGCTGCAATTAGTTGGTTGTAATTTCCAGACACTTTCATATGTCTGTGTTAGCTGCATGTGTGACATAACTCCACCAGTCCTATTAATGACAATTTTCAAAAATTATACCTTTTAAAAAAACTAATAAAAAAAACATGTTTTTAAATCAATTAGTTAGATCGTCGTAAAGAGTAGACCAAGGCGCAGCGTGAGTAGGGTTCCACATATTTTTAATAAATCAAAACAAACAAGCACAAGCAAAACGCTACTGGTGCACACAGGCAACTATCCGTAGACAAGATCCCACAAACACAAATGAGGAAATGGCTGCCTAAATATAATCCCCAATCAGAGACAAGGATAAACAACTGTCTCTGATTGGGAACCATATCAGGACAACATAGACATGCAAAAAACCTACATGACACACCCTAGTCACTATCACACCCCAACCAACATAGTGAATAAACAGCTTACTATGGTCAGGGCGTGACAATTAGTATATTTGAGTTTAACCACAATATTTGTTAAGTGTGAGTGTGTATCTCTGTGCAGTCAGACCTTTGATTTTGTGCCACCAGGGCCACAATAATATGCCCCCTCTCTGAATTGGTCTCTCTCGTTGCATCATACTTAATTAAAAACCATATTAAAAATGCACTTAATTACATAGTTAGCCTAAATCTGCCTGTCTGTTTAATTGAACATTAAGTTTCACAGAGAACAAAAGCAATTGAGCATTCTGGGTAAACAACTAAATATAACTAACTGGAAGGAGTTAATCTGCTTCCTTGCCCCTATACTGTAATATTAATTATACTGTTATAGTCTTGGAATGCGATGTGAATTATTGTATATTACTCTTCTAGTCATAAATGTTAAAACGATGTGTAACAGAGCAATATGATTTTTTTTAAAGAAGGAAAGGCACAGGTTTTCTTTTGCTATTCACATGACATACAGCATTTGGACATTCAGTGTGTCTACCATGCAGGTTATTCAGGTGAAACCAAGATACCACTGTTGAAATTAAACAATGTAACAAAATGCACTGATGTCCCATCTATTGGCCAACAGGGAGTATGTTTTACTCTGGAGCCCCTATATTCTGTCTCCAGCTGAGGGATGATGTGTGCTCTGTCCCAAGGCCTCCCCAGTCTTATCAATCTGACTAGAGGAGGGCTGTGCAGCCGTTTGATCCTTGGTCCTGCTTGATGAGAAGGCGGTGTGCAGAAAGATGTTAAAGGCTCTGGGCTGGGGAATACTGACACTGTATTAACTTGATGTAGTGTATTATAACAGGATTGTTGTCCCACTGACGTTGTCCCACTTCCACTTGGAGCTCTTGCACTAAGTCAATATGGATGGAGCTAGGAGGATTTGGTGACACGTTTGGCTGCAGTTTTCCCATTCCACTGCTCGCTCTGATGATGCAATTTGTCATCATAGAAGAAGCTACTACAGCTCAATGATAAGAGCGCTGCCACATGTCAACATCATTTTCTTTTTAAGTTACAGTTTTCTTTGTATAATCTTCCCTGTCTTTTATCCTTTTGAACACCTGAAGGCAGACAAACTATTTGTGCATAATTAAGCAATAAACGTCCTTCCTTCACTGGCATAACTGTTTAATGAGGCAAATTATTTATTGGGATGAAAATGTCCAAGTGTGAGTAGGGTGGAAGAAAACCCATTTACATGTACTAGTATGCTTCTCTGCTCTGCCTGCTCTGCCTGCTCTGCCTGCTCTGCCAAGGTGACTGGCTTCAGTTGGACTTGACAGGGTCAGCCTTCCTGAGCACTGTCTTCCTCCTGGGACGTCATTAAATTTCTGTTCCCAGCACCTGAGCCTCTTTGACGCCTCTGGTCACGTCCCTCCCTGACTCCCTGCTCTATGATGTGATGTCCTCGTTCCTTGGCCCTGACTCAAATTGAAATCAAAAGTTTCTCCAGAGGCTGGTCCGTCAGTGTTGTGGAGTCTATGGAGAGATCTGGTTGGCTGTGTCAGACGGCCAAATAAAACTGGCCCTTTCCAGATCATTGCAGCGCTTGCCCTAGATTATTATAGTACCATATCACAGATAGGTTGTGTTCAGTAGGCACGAAATGGAAGAAAACGTAGTGAAGCAGGGAGGTACTATCTGAAAATGTCCAGGATTGAGTTTACGAATTCACGGTTTATTAACCCAACTTCACACAGGCTACTGTTTGGCCGTAGCCCACGCAAAATAAATGAAGGATACCCCTATAAAACAACTGTGACCTTGTGAAGACCAACGTAAGAGAGAGAGAACAATGGCTAAACATGGCATTCTGTGGTTGGCATATAGCAGGTTGACTGGTATGTCGGACCCCGTGAACACTGGGTACTGGTAGGTACAACAAAGCCAACGAACAGCATAACACATAACACACAGCTGTCTGTGCGGGTCGCTACAATGTGTTATAGTTTTCTTAAGCATGGCCCATGTTGTTGCTCCCTGCCTACTAACAGAAACTAAAACAAGAAGCTCCCACGCTGAGGTCTGTTCAACGCTGGTCCGACCAATCTGATTCCACGCTCCAAGACTGCTTCCATCACGTGGACTGGGATATGTTTCATATTGCGTCAGACAACAACATTGACGAATACGCTGATTCGGTGAGCGAGTTCATTAGAACGTTCGTTGAAGATGTCGTTCCCATAGCAACGATTAAAACATTCCCAAACCAGAAACCGTGGATTGATGGCAGCATTCGCGTGAAACTGAAAGCCCGAACCACTGCTTTCAATCAGGGCAAGGTGACCGGAAACATGACAGAATACAAACAGTGTAGCTATTCCCTCCGCAAGGCAATCAAACAAGCTAAGCGTCAATATAGAGACAAAGTAGAATCGCAATTCAATGGCTCAGACACAAGAGGCATGTGGCAGGGTCTACAGTCAATCACGGATTACAAAAAGAAAACCAGCCCAGTCACGGACCAGGATGGATGCCTTGCTTCCAGGCAGACTAAATAACTTTTTTGCCCGCTTTGAGGACAATACAGTGCCACTGACACGGCACGCAACCAAAACATGTGGACTCTCCTTCACTGCAGCCGAGGTGAGTAAAACATTCAAGGCTGCAGGCCTAGGCGGCATCCCCAGCCGCGCCCTCAGAGCATGCGCAGACCAGCTGGCTGGTGTGTTTACGGACATATTCAATCAATCCCTATTCCAGTCTGCTGTTCCCACATGCTTCAAGAGGGCCACCATTGTTCCTGTTCCCAAGAAAGCTAAGGTAACTGAGCTAAACGACTACCGCCCCGTAGCACTCACTTCCGTCATCATGAAGTGCTTTGAGAGACTAGTCAAGGACCATATCACCTCCACCCTACTTGACACCCTAGACCCACTCCAATTTGCTTACCGCCCAAATAGGTCCACAGACGATGCAATCTCAACCACACTGCATACTGCCCTAACCCATCTGGACAAGAGGAATACCTATGTGAGAATGCTGTTCATCGACTACAGCTCAGCATTTAACACCATAGTACCCTCCAAACTCGTCATCAAGCCACTGCCTGTTCACCCCGCTATCATCCAGAAGGCGAGGTCAGTACAGGTGCATCAAAGCTGGGACCGAGAGACTGAAAAACAGCTTCTATCTCAAGGCCGTCAGACTGTTAATCAGCCACCACTAACATTGAGTGGCTGCTGCCAACACACTGACATAACTCCAGCCACTTTAATAATGGGAATTGATGTAAAATATATCACTAGCCACTTTAAACAATGCTACTTAATATAATGTTTACATACCCTACATTATTCATCTCATATGTCTACGTATATACTGTACTCTATCATCTACTGCATCTTTATGTAATACATGTATCACTAGCCACTTTAAACTATGCCACTTTGTTTACATACTCATCTCATATGTATATACTGTACTCGATACCATCTACTGCATCTTGCCTATGCCGTTCTCTACCATCACTCATTCACATATCTTTATGTACATATTCTTTATCCCTTTACACTTGTGTGTATAATGTAGTAGTTTTGGAATTGTTAGTTAGATTACTCGTTGGTTATTACTGCATTGTCGGAACTAGAAGCACAAGCATTTCGCTACACTCGCATTAACATCTGCTAACCATGTATATGTGACAAATAACATTTGATTTGATTTGATTTGAGTACGTGGACTGCAGATTTGTTCTCTTGTTCTATGCATGTGCATGGCAAGTGTTTCTTTCTGCTACCCGGCTGAGGCATTTAGTGAAACGTGTTCCTATTGAACTGAAACACTGTAACCTTTTAGCTGTGTTACACTGCAGACTATGTCAGAGGGGACAACACAACATTTCCAACTTTCAAATGAAACAAAACAATTGAGCTGATATTGAATTTCGTGTCTACTGAGACTACAAGTACACATCGGTAATTTGTGTTTGTCTTCATTCCTCATGATGTCTTGAGGGCTTGAGTTAGAGTGGCACACATAGTATTGGTCTTGACAGTCTCTACGGTATAGGCCTGTAGCATTTTTTCTTGTCCCTGGCAAATAGAGTATTTCTCCCATTTGGAAGGTAAAATGCCTGAGAACTAACTATACCAGTTGTACAGCAGTACACATTGCACTGCCACATCATACCAAGTGTTATCTTA
Organism: Oncorhynchus mykiss; assembly: GCF_013265735.2. Lineage (NCBI taxonomy): Eukaryota > Metazoa > Chordata > Actinopteri > Salmoniformes > Salmonidae > Oncorhynchus > Oncorhynchus mykiss. The sequence continues at coordinate 35,088,179 of NC_048590.1, read as the reverse complement.
ACCCACAGTTCCATCTTTAACTTGCTATTATCTTGGCTAAGATGCTTACTCCATAACTGTTCAAATCGCCTTCAATTGTGAATAATCCCCCTTGTCCCTGAAGCATCATTTTCCTTTCTGCCAGACAGTGAGTTTGTTTGGACTTGAGTAGATGACACTTATCTTATCACATGGACTCAATAACATGTCATTTGCAGGCTATTGCACCTCATTTTCCAATCCAGAATGAAACACTCCCACAACCGCCCTCACCTCCCACAGTGTAGGATGGATAAATTACAACAGTGAATACAAAATGTGCACTATTAGCCTTAAACCACAGCAGCAATTCCTTTAAAGAGAACAACAAGTAGTTCTCTACAATTTTTCACAAACAGACACAATTAAGTGCTGTTGTCATTTCTCTTCAGATAATGAAGCATGTGAGACATGGACAGAAAGAATATGAAATGGAGAGGTCTGTATATGTCACTGTGTGTACAGTAACATGTACTGTAAAATACAATTCTTTAAACACATCTTAGTGTGACAATACACTGTTAAGAAAATGTTATTGATTGACCAGAGGGTTTGGCCTTTGCACTGCACTGTACTGTCTGCCCTTAAAGGTGATGGTAAACCAGTATGTTCCTGATCTATCAAGGTGTGTTCCTCTGGCTGACTTACATTCACAGCACTGCTGATAAGACATCCTACTTCCCTCCCTACTGCCCATCCCTTCACCAGTTCACTGAAATCTATTTGGCCCCTAAAAACAAACTGAGATAAGCCGTGGTGCTTTGTGTTTCATCTTGATGGGATTCTTCAGACTCTTGACACTGTCAACGGAAAAGAGATAGAAAGGCCAGGTCTGTGTCTGAAATGGCACCCTATTCCCCATATAGTGCTATGGACTCTGGTCAAAAGTAGTACACTATATAAGGAACAATGTACCATTTTGGACGCAACCCTGGACTGAGTTTGAGCTGCTGCAAAACACAAATGGGAGTTTATAGTACATAGTTGTATAGGTGTCCTGTCTGACTGCACTGCTGACCAGACCACTCAGACTCATCTCACTGCTGTGAGACTGACCTGCTTTTCTTTCGGACATTATTCTTGAAGATTCCAGACAGTCTGGGGAAAGGAAAGCTTGGGCTGTGTGTGTGTAGGTGTGTGTGTTGGAGTATGTAAAAATATGATTGTTCCTGTGACCAAATCCCTTTCCCTAGCACTATGCCCATCTACCTGTCCACTGTTTGGTCTGGCAGGGGACAGCAACAGCTTCTCCTGAGTACTTTGGCTTGAGGGTCTGTGATGTTTATATGAGACACTGGCTCCGCTGACCGTACTCCTAGCATCCTAGTCCTCTCATCAGTCTCACTCTCAGCCTCCATGACATCATCATATTAGCTTTAGATGGGGGATGCTTCTCTAATGTCTGTGCACTAATCAGTACAGTGAGAGGATCTGACAGAACAGGTGCAGGTAGTGGAGAAGGAGGAGGTATTGTGTCTAAACACATCAAGGCAAGGCTGCTTTGGCTGCAGGGCTGTCAGAGAGGTCACGCAAGGCTCTATCACTGAGGAATGCTCAGTGACAGAGGGAAAGAGCCAGTGACCCAACACTCACAGTGTCCACACACCATCACCCACTCTCACATACCTCCTCCCCCACCCCATCTGGCCTCCACCTTCTACACAAAAACCTCTGGAGTTATTGCAGAGTCCACCGCTGCATTCACAGGCTACTGTGACAGAAGTAGCCTCTAGAATCCTCCACAAGGATAATGATTGCAATATTTCTGCATCATCGACAAACAAACAGCACTCTCTGCAATTTTGAAAACGTTTTTATAGAGGCCTAGATACTGTAATTGATTAATTAACAAGATAATAAAGTATTCATTGTAAGTAATGAATGAATATGTTTTAATATAGTTTTTGCATGGTGGGGAGTGGCGGGAGGTGTATTATCCATTGGGATTCAATCTGTCAGGATTAGTGAGCAATTTTATTAATTGAGTTTTGTTGCAGTGAGTGATCACAGCCAGAGGCTCTTAACAGCCAACAACGCTGCAAATGTAATTATTTAGAAAGTAATTATTTATTTCAGTACTGTTGTGAAGGATGGTTTTGAATAACTATTACCCCTAAATTGGATTTCCCCTGAGCAGACAGTGCTGTTGTCCTTGCCTGAAGTTTGAGTTTGATTAGTGACGTTATCCATCTTCAAATCAAACCCGTCTTCCAGTATCTATGCAGTGGCATTGTAATGGCTGGAACGGAATAAATGGAACGGTATAAAACACATCAAACTGATGGGAACCACATGTTTGACTCTGTTCCATTCATTCTATCCATTACAATGAGTTTGTACTCCTATAGCTCCTCCCACCAGCCTCCTCTGGTGTATTTATCTCTCCACAGAACAGTGATTTAGGAAGAGGTGAATGGCGTGTAGGGGACACAGTAATAGAGCACAGCTCCTCTGTGGTGTGTGTGGTGGCAGTAGGGTGATGATGCGTGTCAGGGTCTGGCTCAGGGAGGGATGTCATGAGGTTGGTGATCACGGTCAGGACGCAGCCCGGGGGCTTAGGAAGAAATGAATGATGGGTGGTGAAGGGCAGAAGAGCTGGAGCTGAAAGACAATGAAGATAAGAGTTGAGCACTCTCATTGCAGTACAAAATACGGGGGAAGATTCTGTTGCTTTTTGTCAGATAGCTAAGCATTTTAGTTTAGTTTTTTTTACAAAGGATTAGTTAGTGATGTTGTCTGAAACTTCTTAATTGTGAGGTTGATTAACTTTTAAGATTACTTTATCTACTTTTTTCATTTAATTAATTGTGTCATTCACTTTTTGTCAGGTATTCACAGTGCTAGCAGATGGTATGCAAAGCCAATAAGACGACTTGATTTACTCAATTTTGGGACTTAGTGTCCATCAGAATATTTTCAAACTAAGAAAAGTTTCAGTTATATGTTTTGTATCATAGAACTATACTAACCTAAATACTGGTATGCAGACAAATATCTGGGTTTTAAGCTCAGAGTTGAAAAAACTAATATTTCAGAGTATTGATTCTCTCAGGGGAAAACAACCCTGCAATTTTTGGCTTTTATTACTAAAATCTACACTTAATAGATTTTGGTCTTGCTTTCACTGAGAAGCTAAACTGCGGCATAAGTACCCCTGTGCTTATTCATACCAGTGATAAATACTTCTAGAATGAAAGAAAAAGGGGAGAAAGTAAAAAGTAGAATAGGTCTCTCTCTCATACTACTGCTGTTAGACCACTTCTGTCTCAAAGAAAGAACAGTGTCAGATCTCCAGTTAGGGAGGCAGCCATGAGCCTGGAGGTAGAGAGAGACAGAGGCTAACTCACCATAGAGCAATCCTCTCTCCTTTCTCCATGCCTAAGGGTAGAGAGGCTAACTCACCATAGAGCTATCCTCTCTCCTTTCTCCATGCCTAAGGGTAGAGAGGCTAACCCACCATAGAGCTATCCTCTCTCCTTTCTCCATGCCTAAGGGTAGAGAGGCTAACCCACCACAGAGCTATCCTCTCTCCTTTTTCCATGCCTAAGGGTAGAGAGGCTAACTCACCATAGAGCTATCCTCTCTCCTTTCTCCATGCATAAGGGTAGAGAGGCTAACCCACCACAGAGCTATCCTCTCTCCTCTTCCCCTCGGCTGGACAGCCCAGGTGGCCTTGAAGGGATTTTTGCTCTTATTAAATAAAGGCCTTGTGAATTTAGTGAAAGTTCTCCACTGCTGTTTAGATCACCAGGGAGATGGAAGGACAAAGCATGTGTACGCTAATGGATAACTCACATTGGTCTCTCCTTCCCAGGCAATAGCTTTTGGAAATGCACAAAACAAATAAATATCTATTTGACATTGCATGCTAATTCATTATTAAGGAGGAAAACAGGATGTTGGACACAAGACTCTGTAAGAGTACTTTTGAAATAGTCACAAAACCTTGGAAAGCCATTGAAAGGGATTGGAAGGTTATTTTCAGGACATCATCCTCATGTCCTTCACTCTCAATGGACCATTATGCTCTACCATGTCTTTCTGCTAAGCACTCGTATGTGACTCAACTCGTCATAATCTTTTAAGGCGCTCCAAATTGCATTTTAACAAGGTCAAGAGAAAATTAATAAATAATAGGATTCTGATAATCATTTTTCATCCCGCTCTGTTGTAACACAAAACAAATATATACTGTATTTGTTAATTTAGTTTTGATCAATTTCATTGGCTGGAGAATAAATTGTTTTGGTCCCTAAACTCCCCACAGAAGGATTATCACTCCTGCGTTGTGCAAATATCAGATCAGAACCAAGTTGGAATGAGGCTGTGTTACCATCTCTTGTGAAGACCAGACATAAGGGAACAATGGCTAAACATGGCCTTAAACTTGCAATGCTTCACCCCCATGCCGCTTCACCCTCATGCCGCTTCACCCCCATCCCGCTTTACCCCCATGCCGCTTCACCCCCGTGCCGCTTCACCCCCGTGCCACTTCACTCCCGTGCCGCTTCACCCCCGTGCCGCTTCACCCCCGTGCCGCTTCACTCCCGTGCCGCTTCACCCCCGTGCCGCTTCACCCCCGTGCCGCTTCACTCCCGTGCCGCTTCACCGCTTCACCCCCGTGCCGCTTCACCCCCGTGCCGCTTCACCCCCGTGCCGCTTCACCCCCGTGCCGCTTCACTCCCGTGCCGCTTCACCCCCATGCCGCTTCACCCCCATGCCGCTTCACCCCCATGCCGCTTCACCCCCATGCCGCTTCACCCCCATGCCGCTTCACTCCCATGCCGCTTCACTCAGGTATTCTTCACCATACCTGAGACATCCATGTCTTCAATACTGGAAAACATTAATGGTTGACATTTATATCATTTAAAACTTACAAACAGGGTTGTCAAACTATTTTAGAATGTTTTGAAATAAATGTTTTTTTAGTAAAAATTGAAATATTTTAACCTTAACCTTTTTCATATTCTCATAGGTTATAGCTTAGACCCTGTTCTTCTGAGGTTTTTGGGTTTTATTCGCCATCGGTTCAGACACAACATGCTCTTGAACATTACAACAAAATAAAAAAACACCTTGGTACGTAATCTGTCCATGCGAACTACAAGGTTTAAATAGCTAGTTAACTTACACATGTAGGATCTTAATTTGATCCAGTTTGCTGCAGCAGGAAAATAATCCTGGTGCAACAGGAAATGTGAATTATTATGTGGATAATAACTCATTGACATTTTTATAGCCGTTGATACATTCAAGTCTGAAATTTCAAAGTGGAAATTACAAACTTCAGAAGCCTTTTCAAACATCAAATACACTACACGATTGACATTTCCTGCATCCTGCACCAAGGTGATCAAATTAAGATCCTACATCTGTACTTACCTAGCTAAAAAAACTTTGGCTGACATAGGATAGTTGATCTACAGGAAATGTATGACAGGTTATTAATAGCTCAAACTAAGGTATTTCAGTGACTGACATAAGAAGAGGAAAACTGCACATGTACTACACATTTTAAAATGGAAAATTGTGCAATCTACTATTATTTTCCCACCCACCCTATAGCCCAGTCGTTTTATTCATTGTGCAGAATAAAAACCGTTCTACCGAAGGTTTGTACACGTGATTTCAGCCTCTTGATAACAAATATTACAATCTTGGAATCCTGCTAAGAGTTTCTCTTGTATAAAGTTGAATTATATTTAAAATGTTTCCTACTTGTTGTCTCTTTGACAACGCTGAAGAACGCTCTGTAAACATGTAACAAGGTGAGCTTGTTCCCCCAGGAACAAAAGACACATAGTGACAGGAATTCTCTCAGATGAACTAAGGAATACAGCAGTTGTTATGGTTACAAGTTATAAATAGAGTGGCTGGGAGATGGTGCAGGGGGGACTGAGAGAGTTTCGGGATGAAAGGCTCTGCTCAGTTCCGTACCAGAATTCATTGCTGTAACTCACCAAACTTGATGGGAAGCATTCAGTCAGCCGTGGTTCTGACATCAGGCAAGTAAAATCACTCTCTTGCATTAATTAGATAGAATGCTGTGTGTATAGTGGCCCACCTAGCAGTAGTCCTGAATATTAACTTGAATGGTCTGAAAAGCAATTTACGTAATCCAACCTTCAAGAATCTCCATGAGCTCTATAGCTATGAGATGCCCATTTTTTTAAATGAAGGTTGATCATGAGCACTAAAGATTATCTTGTGAATTTGATTGAAATGTAGCACTTTCTATATCTTCTGTGGTCACTGGTCGGTATGCCCATCTTCATGGTGTTTGGCATTTGTGTCATGCACATTGTTCTCTACCCAGCCAGACGCTTCCATCACACTGAGTAATTAGAAGCAGCTCGAGGATTTAATGAAGAGGCGCTCGCTTGATGGCAGCAGCGCTTGAGACATTGCCAGTGGCTCTGACTTCAAAGCGCAGGGAGATATGGCTCCAACAGCAAAGGCCGGGAAAAGCTGCAAGAAGATAACAAGTCGTGGCTTTTCTTTTGATTTGTGGCATGCCACGGCACTTACTGATACAGATGTAGGACCTTTATTTGACCTAGGTACATATATATATATATATATATATATATATATATATATAATATATAATATAATCCTGCAGCAACAGGATTTTAAGGTTTAGTCCATAATATAGTTTGATCGGTGGTTAGGCTATTATTAGCTGGCCAAAAGTTGGCTACATAAAAAGTGCAATTCTGTTATTTGTAACTGTGTGTTAGTGTAAGTTTTCAGTGAATTTATGTAAATCACAAAGCAACTACAGTGATCAAATTAAGATCCTGCATCTGGAGGTCCACAGGAAAGTAAAATCATGCCAGCCAGCAAGGGCATTCAAAAGGCTGATCAGTGTGGCATTGCGTTGCGCCCTTGGGTGGTGGGTGTCATCAGAAATGGAGCCTCTGTAATGATGGTGAGGGTGGGTGGTGAGATAAGATGGGCCACGTGATTTCCCAGTCAGAAGCCATACTACTCCCCTCACCCCTTCCTCCTCCGTTCTCTTGCTTTGAGTCTGCACTGCAGCCTTCCAGAAATAGGCTTGTTTGTGATCAGTGTGTTTCAAAGTGTTTTAGAAGTGTTTAAGTAATGTATTTGATTGTTGTAAACCTGAAAGCATGTCTTTACAGGATAAGTTATGCACTCCATATGCACCCATGCATAGAAGTCACATTTTACTTTTTTGTAGGTTACAATGTTCTTCCTTACATGCAGGTATGGACCATCACTAGAGTTGTTGGTTCTTAGAAGTACTTGTCTTGTGGGGTCACATAGAGGGGTCACTAACCCTAAACCTAACCCTAACCCTAACCCATAGCGATCAGTGTGCCAGGCTTTGCCCAGAGGTTATATGCTCCTTTGAGATAGCAAGCTATAGTGTGTGCCTATGTGATGGTAGTGGAAATGTACGTAAGCTCACGCCACAGCTAGCTTGAAATGTTGCGGATGAAGCCATCCAATTGGTACCTTTTGGGTGGCTCAGCACGTTGGAACGTTGTCAAGGAGGGCGGTCAAATGTGTTGCAAAGCAGAGGATCACGGGTTCCAGCCTGGTATGGGTCAGTCGGACAGTGGAGGAAGCTTAGCTGTTAGCAGCACACTGATCACGTTACACCTATACACTGAATACCTGTCATGCAGAGTCACAGAGATAGCAATGTGCTGGGCTTTACTAAGAAGTTATCCTTTGTGAACTTGTCGTATGGGGCCATATACTGTATTGGATAGCGAGCTGAATGGAGTGTGTTGGGCTTTGATGATTAATGGGAAAGTCTGAGGTTTTCTGTTCTGTTCTGTGCTAGGCTGTAGTACTGAAGGGGTTCCACCCCCACACTCATTCCACATTAACTACATCTATATTCCTCTGGCTTTACCCCTGAGATAAGATTCTCCCTCTCTTCTGTTCACTTTGAGTTGCCCTCAAATTGTATTTAGCTGATATTATTAGTTGTATTACATAAGTTGTATAATAAGATCTCCTATCCGTGCTTGGGCTTTACTTTATGTAGTACTGCAGAAATAGTGGAAATAGTTATGTAGAAATATTGAGCTCATAAAACTGAATTTTTTTATAACAAGATTTGGAAGACAAAACTTTTTTTAACTGCATTTTTTAAAACAATATTTGGAAGACAATAGTTTTTTTTTTAGCTCTGTGGAAATGATCTATGAAACTGATTATAAGCCTTGTTTCTTAATCTGTAATTGAAAGCAGAAAGAAATGACAGAGTTTCTTATTCTCCTCTGAAGTATAGCTCAAGGAGTCCTAGAGATGCACTTTCAAGTTTCAAGTGATTCTTTTTCTCATACCCTTATAACTGGGGACTAAAATGACCATTTTGTGTTTTCCACAAACTTTGAAGTATTTAGTTGTGTGAAATAGATTATACATTCTGAAAATCCTAATCGGCCTCGCAATATCTCCTAATAGGATTAGTTGAGGGATGTGAGGGATTCTCTCTCTCTCTCTCTCTCTCTCTGTGTTCTGCCCTGTTGTCACATCATATATTTTCCTTGGGTTTTATTATATCTACGAGAAGTGTAATTATTGTACTGTTACAATTCTGACCTTTTCTAAGCGAGCCACCTGTCAAATGACAAAACCATCCATTCTCATCCTGACATTCAGAAGCACGCCACTGATCCTGTATAGAAAAAGTAGATGACATGGCACTACCAAGTGGGCAAAGCTGATGCCATGTAAAAAAACAGTTTAATACCGTTGTAATCTGATTGTAATTACATAATTTCCACCAGTCTTGTCCACTGGGTAGCTACATGTATTCATGTGGCTTGTCCTAGTGATGTCACGTTGATGTAATTACAATTCTGACTGTAGAAATAAGAGGCCCATAGAAAAGCGACAGTCTCAAACATCAGAGCCTGTGAATGGGTTATGAAAGGGTTGTTAGCATCATAGGAGAAGCTAGCTATCGATCAGGGAATAAGGCTCACCTGGTAATGATGCCCTTCAGATGAAATAAAAGGCACAGTTAGATCTGAGGCTTTAATATAGTACATTATAAGAAATACACAGACCTAAGGATAAACTGATCATTATTTTAATATCATAGTGTTATTGGAGCACATTGTAGACACATTGTAGACACATTGTAAACACATTGTAGACACATTGTAGGTATTTACTTCCACATAGCGCAGCAGTAACTCCACAACCTGGTCACACACAGCATTTACAGCTGTGATTTACAGCTGTGATAGGCCTTTCTCTGCATTGAAGGCCCTATTAAAACCAAACTTGTTTTTATGGCTGATACGTAGGGTTCTTTATTCACATGAATCTGCCTGTCTAACCTCGTTCTCTACATGTTCACTTTATGGTTATTTATGATCCAGCACCACTCTGCAGCCTTCTTGAGTAATCGTTCCAATTTCTTTGCTGTAAACAATACCTCTGATACTCTCAGCTCAACTTTTCAACCAAATGCTCTCAGTCATTAGAGTAAAAGGAGTGGGTGACCATCTCCCTTTCTTTTAATCTTCTATCCTTTACTGGGTTTAATTGCTGTTTGTGTGAACATGAGGATGTCTGGTAAAGGGGCCCTTTAGAGTGAATATTTGTGTGTAATTAGAGGAGCAGGCCTGTGAAATACAGATGAAGGTGCTGGATGGCCTCCGGTTCACTAATTGGAATGATCTCCCTGTGTATTTGCAATGTTCATAAAACAATTGTGGGAGGGAGATAGAGGAGAGGGGGAGAGAAGGAACAAGAAAATGAGAGAGAGAGAGAGAGAGAGAGAGAGAGAGAGAGAGAGAGAGAGAGAGAGAGAGAGAGAGAGAGAGAGAGAGAGAGTGAGTGTGCGTGTGTGTGTGAGAGAGAGAGGGAGAGAGAGAGAGAGAAAGAGAGAGAGAGCGAGAGAGAGAGAGAGAAAGAAACAACTATTCTAGAATAAATATGCACAATTTCCCACCAGTGTGTCTCCACCAAAAGGACTTGTTGTGCATGTGTTGCAGATAAAAATCAGTGCGTGATAGTGCAGTGCACACTAAATGAACTTTTTCGCTTACAAGAGCATATTTCTTTCTGAGATTGCTGGTCTACATTTTTGGGGGAGATTTAAAGCAATCAGTACTGAAACTTTCAGACGTTTGTGAGTTAATTAAACATGTTCAATAGCTTTCATGAGCTTATTTTCTCACTTCTATGAGTTTAAGACAAGGGTCTTGGAATCCCAAAAAAAATCCACTAACTTTATTTTCAAGAATGTAATTTCTTCTTTAACTATTTTCTTAGACAGAAACATAGGAAGAAACTTAAAGCTGCAATATGTTACTTTTTGGGCAACCCGACATAATTCACATAGTGTTACGGTGAGTGAATGAGGACCCAAAAGCGAACTAACTTAAACAGAGCTTCTTTAATAACCAAACATAGGTAGGCTCAGATAGACCGGCAGATTCCGACAGGACAGGACAAGGTTACAGCAAACATGACGATAGTCTGGCTCAGGCATGAAACACAACAAACAAGAATCCGACAAGGACAGGAGCAGAAACAGAGAGAGATATAGGGACCTAATCAGAGGGAAAAAGGGAACAGGTGGGAAAAGGGGTGACGAGGTGGTTAGGAGGAGACAAGGCACAGCTGGGGGAAAGAGGGGGAGAAAAGGTAACCTAACAACGACCAGCAGAGGGAGACAGGGTGAAGGGAAAGGACAGAGACAAGACACAACATGACAGTACATGACAGTACCCCCCCACTCACCGAGCGCCTCCTGGCGCACTCGAGGAGGAAACCTGGCGGCAACGGAGGAAATCCTCGATCAGCGCACGGTCCAGCACGTCCCGAGAGGGAACCCAACTCCTCTCCTCAGGACCGTACCCCTCCCAATCAACGAGGTACTGGTGACCACGGCCCCGAGGACGCATGTCCAAAATCCTGCGGACCCTGTAGATGGGTGCGCCCTCGACAAGGATGGGGGGGGGGGGGGGGGAAGACGAGCGGGGGCGCGAAGAACGGGCTTAATACCGGAGACATGGAAGACCGGGTGGACGCGACGAAGGTATCGCGGAAGAAGAAGTCGAACTGCGACAGGATTAATGACCCGAGAAATACGGAACGGACCAATGAACCACGGGGTCAACTTGCGAGAAGCCGTCTTAAGGGGAAGGTTCTGAGTGGAGAGCCAAAGACTCTGACCGCGACAATATCGAGGACTCTTAGTTCTACGCTTATTAGCAGCCCTCACAGTCTGCGTCCTATAACGGCAAAGTGCAGACCTGACCCTCTTCCAGGTGCGCTCGCAACGTTGGACAAAAGCCTGAGCGGAGGGGACGCTGGACTCGGCGAACTGAGATGAGAACAGCGGAGGCTGGTACCCGAGGCTACTCTGAAAAGGAGATAGCCCGGTCGCAGACGAAGGAAGCGAGTTGTGGGCGTATTCTGCCCAGGGGAGCTGTTCTGACCAAGACGCAGGGTTGCGAAAAGAAAGACTGCGTAAGATGCGACCAATAGTCTGATTGGCCCGTTCTGCTTGACCGTTAGACTGGGGGTGAAAGCCGGAAGAGAGACTGACGGAAGCCCCAATCAAACGGCAAAACTCCCTCCAAAATTGAGACGTGAATTGCGGACCTCTGTCCGAAACGACGTCTGACGGAAGGCCATGAATTCTGAAAACATTCTCGATGATGATTTGTGCCGTCTCTTTAGCAGAAGGAAGCTTAGCAAGGGGAATGAAATGAGCCGCCTTAGAGAACCTATCGACAACCGTAAGAATAACAGTCTTCCCCGCTGACGAAGGCAGTCCGGTGACAAAATCTAAGGCGATGTGAGACCACGGTCGAGAGGGAATGGGAAGCGGCCTGAGACGGCCGGCAGGAGGGGAGTTACCGGACTTAGTCTGCGCGCAGACCGAACAAGCAGCCACGAAACGACGCGTGTCATGCTCCCGGGTGGGCCACCAAAAACGCTGGCGAATGGAAGCAAGCGTACCCCGAACGCCAGGGTGGCCGGCTAACTTGGCAGAGTGAGCCCACTGAAGAACGGCCAGACGAGTAGGAACGGGAACGAAAAGAAGGTTCCTAGGACAAGCGCGCGGCGACGGAGTGTGAGTGAGCGCTTGCTTTACCTGCCTCTCAATTCCCCAGACAGTCAACCCGACAACACGCCCCTCAGGGAGAATCCCCTCGGGGTCAGTGGAGGCTACTGAAGAACTGAAGAGACGAGATAAAGCATCAGGCTTGGTGTTCTTAGAGCCCGGACGATAAGAAATCACGAACTCGAAACGAGCGAAAAACAGCGCCCAACGCGCCTGACGCGCATTAAGTCGTTTGGCAGAACGGATGTACTCAAGGTTCCTATGGTCAGTCCAAACGACAAAAGGAACGGTCGCCCCCTCCAACCACTGTCGCCATTCGCCTAGGGCTAACCGGATGGCGAGCAGTTCGCGGTTTCCCACATCATAGTTACGTTCCGACGGGGACAGGCGATGAGAAAAATACGCGCATGGGTGGACCCTGTCGTCAGAGAGGGAGCGCTGAGAAAGAATGGCTCCCACGCCCACCTCTGACGCGTCAACCTCGACAACGAACTGTCTAGAGACGTCAGGTGTAACAAGGATAGGAGCGGATGTAAAACGATTCTTGAGGAGATCAAAAGCTCCCTGGGCGGAAACGGACCACTTAAAGCACGTCTTGACAGAAGTAAGGGCTGTGAGAGGAGCTGCCACCTGACCGAAATTACGGATGAAACGACGATAGAAGTTCGCGAAGCCGAGAAAGCGCTGCAGCTCGACGCGTGACTTAGGGGCGGGCCAATCAATGACAGCTTGGACCTTAGCGGGATCCATCTTAATGCCTTCAGCGGAAATAACAGAACCGAGAAATGTGACGGAGGAGGCATGAAAAGTGCACTTCTCAGCCTTCACAAAAAGACAATTCTCTAAAAGGCGCTGGAGGACACGTCGAACGTGCTGAAGATGAATCTGGAGTGACGGTGAAAAAATCAGGATATCGTCAAGGTAAACGAAAACAAAGATGTTCAGCATGTCTCTCAGGACATCATTGACTAATGCCTGAAAGACAGCTGGAGCGTTAGCGAGGCCGAAAGGAAGAACCCGGTATTCAAAGTGCCCTAACGGAGTGTTAAACGCCGTCTTCCACTCGTCCCCCTCCCTGATGCGCACAAGATGGTAAGCGTTACGAAGGTCCAACTTAGTGAAAAACCTGGCTCCCTGCAGGATCTCGAAGGCTGAGGACATAAGAGGAAGCGGATAACGATTCTTAACTGTTATGTCATTCAGCCCTCGATAATCTATGCAGGGGCGCAGAGACCCGTCCTTCTTCTTGACAAAAAAAAACCCCGCTCCGGCGGGAGAGGAGGAGGGGACTATGGTACCGGCGTCAAGAGCTACAGACAAATAATCCTCGAGAGCCTTACGTTCGGGAGCCGACAGAGAGTATAGTCTACCCCGGGGGGGAGTGGTTCCCGGAAGGAGATCAATACTACAATCATACGACCGGTGTGGAGGAAGAGAGGTGGCCCTGGACCGACTGAACACCGTGCGCAGATCGTGATATTCCTCCGGCACCCCTGTCAAATCACCAGGCTCCTCCTGTGAAGAAGAGACAGAGGAAACAGGAGGGATAGCAGACATTAAACATTTCACATGACAAGAGACGTTCCAGGAGAGGATAGAATTACTAGACCAATTAATGGAAGGATTATGACAAACTAGCCAGGGA